>NW_027192154.1:365999-377137 GCF_041956525.1 Rhizomucor pusillus
ATATATATATATATATATATATATAAACAAGAGGCACTTTACAAGTTGAGATTCTTACCTTAATCTCGGTCTCCAGAAGGGATTCCCGAGATTCAGTGGCGAGGATGACAAGAGTAGTAGTAGTAGTAGTGGACATGGAGAAGGGTGAGGTGGTTACACACAATGCCAAAATGTACAAGCTAAACAGATTGCGAGTGGAGTGGAGTGGAGTGGGGAAATTGCGGGTATCTAGGAAATCATGGCGGGCGGACGGGTGGGTATTTTCAACCGGCTGTCTGCGAGACAGTGTGTCTATGTGCTAAAAACCGAACGACTTCTTCATATATAGCCCACGAGATCGCAGAGCTTAGTGGTTTCCTTGCTAACCGCAGACTGATGCCGTCAAAAAATCCTTTGATACCATCCTCCTATGAAAAACGTGAGTTGTCAGAAAGTGTAAATTCGCCGTCAGTTTGGGTATCACGTACCATCAAGACACGCTTTGCCGTGTACAATGTATTCCTGTATACGTGTGGATTGATCTGCATACGAGTCTTCATCATGTCAAACGGCTGTGTGATGCAGGTAGCTGCAGTGCCTGCAACAACTCCAGACGATAGGTTGACAGCCACGTTGGCCACCGCCACAGTCTGCTGATCCTTCCATGCTATATCCGCCCCGTTATTACACCAACGCTTCCTGATGATGATGATGATGACAAGTAATATATTCATACCATTGATTAACGTTTTGCACTGCTCGTAGAAAAATAGATAGATGCCTGCAAACGGTGCATCTCGAATGAAGGTTGCTCCGTACCCGGCAAACAAGCCTAACAAATTGATCACGCATCAAGTTTTTTCCGGCAAAGATAGATTACAAGCATATATATCTAATACGTACCGCGTACACCATCGTATTTAACAATGGACCGGAAAGCTTCCGACATGCTCTGGTAATTGTAAATGTTACTCTCATACCGCACCTTGACGACCGTCACCGGCATCATGATGTATCCGACCGCTCCTCGCGCAGTGACTCCAGAGAGCAAATTTTCCCACTTTTCGCGGTCTCGCGTAGGTATGTTGCTTGGCCAGAACGGTCTCACGGACTTCATCAGGTTGCGCACCTCGGAAAGTGTGGTGAAATACATGGCTGTTCCGGGAACATTCCTTTTTTTATGTTAATTGTTGAAAGCAAGGAACCTCCCAATCTCTCTCTCTCTCAATACCTGACTACAGTAGGCACTGTACCACGCCAGAGTCCCGTTACGCCATTCTTTTGAATGATATCCTTGACGGTGGCCACGAGAATGCTAACGATATAGGTTAATTATTTTTTTTCTCCTTGCACAGAGACAAGAACGGTCACCTTCGGCCGTATGGCTGCGCCTTGGAGACCGATTGCTGCAATCGCGTCTTGATCAAGTCTAGTGGCTGGAGTATAATGCAGGCGGTCATGCCGGACACGGCGCCTCCAGTGAGGTGTGTGATCGGATCTCGTCGGCGGCCTTGGTCTATTGACATTGCTGCTGGTTTGACAAAGGTGGGAAACAAAACAGAGGAGGAGGAGAGTCCTGCTTGCTGCTGCGCATTGACGCATCCATTCCTCGTGAATTTTGTTTTCCCTCACCCAACCCGGCAATCGGATCTTTCCGCGTAAACAATCAATCTTGGTAATAGTAATTTTTATTGTTGACTACGATTCTAGGTTCTTTTCTTCTCCCAGAGAGAGGATTGTGGTTTTTGTTTGTCCTTATCACGGCTTGGCGTTTTTCAAATATTAGTCTAGATGGCAGCGAATTATCAAGCTTACTAGAGTAAATATACACTCAAAGGATGTGGACTGCGTACGTTAACGAGCAAAACAAGAGACATGCATGTCTGCAATAACTGCAAGGGATACCTTCTTAGGGGGCTCATGAAAAGTAATGATGAATTCTTCGAACGTCAAAGTGATTATGAGAAGGAGCAGGCCATGGTTCACTTGAAGAGGAAAAACCAACGATTATACGGTATATTTATTGCTTCTAAAGGTAAAAAGTGTAAACAGAGAGAATAGATGACAGCATTAAGAGTCCAGTAACAGCTGGCGCCAAAGAGGTAGCGGCAGAGTTTGCAGGATGTGCGCTCGAAGAAGGCGCCGAGGATGCAGAGGAGGATACAGCAATAGAAGACGATGCAGATGTGGCGGAAGGTGCTGCTGAGCTCGAGGTCCTAATTAAATGCAAATCAGAAAAAAGATGGTTGTTATATTTATCTGAATATGTACGTACGCGTTGACTCCAGCAACAGAGCAGTAGGTCTGCACTAGACTCTCCTGGATACCGCGCTGATTGTCGTTAGGGCAATTGTCCCAGCATGAAAACTTGGCTTTACTCCACTGTTTCGAAAAAAAGAAAAAAAGAATTAGATTAACTATGCAGCTAGCTTCTCTCCCTGTTGAGGGATAATACATACCTTGCACAAACAAGCGTAATCTATATTTATTCGATGATATTTGTTAGTTTTCATCTTGCAATCAGACTGGTCAAAACCAAATTTGCAGACATTTACCTTGATCCTTGCATCCTTTCAGGTAATTATCTTCATTTTGCAAACATTGATTGAAGCTGTCAAGTTGCAAGAGCAGAAGTCAGATCAGAAAATTAAAAGTATTGGTCGATTTGACTTACACGACAGCAGCTGCGCAGTTTGCTGTCTGCGCTGAAGCAAGACCAGCAAGGCTCACCAAGGCGCTCACAAGGACCAGCAGACGGAACATGACGATCTTTGAAACAAGATAGAGTAGTGAAAGATATGAGAGAGAAAGCGATAGAGAGAGAAGAAGGAAGGAGAAGAATACAAAGAAGTACCAACTCCTTTAAATCAATCTGCAAAAGAAAATAAGGGGTTTCCATGTTGGGAGGAAAGGGAAAAGTTAGCCACTTTATCCGTACCGTAAGGAAACGAAACGATAGATTGGTGAGGCATTAATATCCACAAACCATACCACAAACGTTATCTTCTGCATTTTCTATATAGTGGTTATGCCAGCTTAAACTGAATAACTTCGTTCTTGTTCAATACCGGTTGTACGTTCATACGGAAAAGGCTTACACTTTGATTATAATTCATTGATGCATAGATAGTTTGCAATTAATCAAGTCGTCGTGTACGATGCTGAAAAACGCTTTCGTGATTAAGTATGCATCGCATGTTGGCAAGGGAAACATGCATCCTGCAATCCTCGATAAGAAGGAAAAAAAATAGTGTTGTGGGCAATCATCTTTCCAAGATACCCATCAAAGTGGATGAGAGAAACAACTTGATTCATAATACATTCGATGTCAAAAAATACTCTTAGGTATCGTGAGAATAATCAACTTAGAGCTTGCTCTTCGCGGCTGCTGTTGCAGATGGCTGGTTTTTTGCCCGTCGCTTGGCCTCTCGCTTTCTTTCAGCTTCATCTAATTAAAAACATGTTAACTTCAAGTGGTGATAGAATGGCGAGAATATGTCTTGATACTTGCGGACAAAGTTCATGATGCTTTCTCTGGATTCCTTGCTAGCTCGTCTTTCCTCAAGCCGAGCCATTTCCTCTTCGTTGACCTGCAAAAGCAAATCGCGGTCGACGCGTCGCACGAGTTCCTTGGTGGTTGCAATGGCAGCTGGTGAGAACTTTGCTGCATCCTCGGCGATAGCCAACACTGCTTTCAGAAACCCTTCAGCTGGCAGGATGCGGCCCACCAGACCACACTGCTCCAGTTCTTGAGCGATGAATGTTCGGCCCATCAGCTTAACACAAAGATAGATTAGTATATTTGTTCCTAAAGTCAACAAATGCTATCTATATACCAGCATCTCACTCGCTCGGCTAGGGCCCATAATTCTGTTGATGAATTAGCATACTGCACAGATTAATTATCGGCGAGCGATAACGATACCTCGGGAATAACACGGACGAGCATCCTTCCGCGCAAAATGCGAGTTTCATGAAGGGCGTGGCAAACGTCGCAGAAGGGACGGAATACACGGCATCGCACAACGCCAGCGTCGTAACGGCAAAACCGAATGCAGGTCCGTTTACGGCTGCAATCAAGAGCTTGGGAAACTTGATGAGTTCAGCAACCAACGTTCTATGTAATATCATTAGCAAGCCAAATACAACACAATCACGTAGGCTTATTATTATTATTACTTGACAGTAGTTTTACGCTCTTTCTCTTTGGCAACGCCGGCGGGTGAGGTGTCGGGTGCCTGCAGCTTTGCACCCGAGCTGTAGTATTTGCCTCGTCCTGTCAGGACCACCACTTTGACTTGCTCGGCAGATTTTGCCCATACTATGGCATCTAGCCAATCCTTTATTTTTCATGCATAAATACCATTTGTCCTTCTATTTTTGTTGGCCCGCCGCTCTACTGCTACCAACCTTGTACAGTTCCCCGGAAAGAGCATTGTACACCTCGGGGCGATTGAACGCAATCTCCGTTACACCGTTAGGAAAGACAGTGATTTCAAGATTCTCAAACTTGGGTGTGGACATTGTGCTCTGTTCTCTTCTCGACAAAGCAGCTGGTGTTGTCCCTGAGAGTGTCCAGCATTATTCAAAGAAATTCCGCAAAGATGCTTACGAGATCATGGTTCACACGGGTAAAATTAAACGGGCTTTTATGCTTTCTGCTTTTTGCTTTTACTGAGACTAAGCTTAGGCCGAGGTTTTTTCTTTGGTTGTGCTGTAGGATTTCCGCTGTCGGACGCAATTGGAGATTGATGGACTTCTTGTAAAACTGTACTCCAACGCTCCTGGGATGACGTTATCATTGCTGCAAAGTCGGCACTTCGATCGTCTTGCTGGGATATGTCAATACCGATCTGCAGTGGAGATTTCGGATCTTTTGTATTATCGGTCGATGATGAAGAATTTTTGTCCAGAGAAGTTTGAGATTGTTCTTTTTGAGGCCCAAAGTCTTGAATTGGCACTTCATTGGTCGTTTTGGCGTCGTCCTGCGAACGAACGGGTATGACATCCTTGGTATTTTGTAATGATTTGGCGCTGGTAGTTATGGTTACCGGCTCGGCGATGATTTGCTTCGCTTCAGTTAGAAGCCTTGTATCGACCTTTGCTGGTGTTGAAGCCACGTCGTCAGTTTCCATTGGCGAGAGAATAGATATCATTTCTGCTGCCTCATTCTTGCTGCTTTGGAATGATTTAGCGCCGGTAGTTTGAGATAATGGATCGGCACTGATTTGTTCCGCTTTAGTCGGAGACTCTGTATCAGCCTTTGTTGGCGTTGCAGATAAGTCGTCGATTTCTTTCGTATATGTAGAATTCTCGTTGCTGTCGCCTTTGCTACCAGCTGAGCTTATGAACACCTTTTGTGAGGCTGATCCGCTGCTTCCAGTTGCATTGGCTTGATGTTGTTTGTTATTGGTATCAATATCGATGGATTTTACAGATTCGTTTGAGCTTAATTGCGTTCGTTTCGATGATGCTAAGAGGGGTGATGATGATGTGTGATGCAAAGTTGATGGTATCGCTGAGCTTTGTTGTGAATCCTTGGATTCGGAATGTGTTTCATGTTTGGATGCACTTGGAATTATCGATGAGGAGCTGGCTCGCGAGGATTGTGTCGTGATATCAACTGAATCGTTCTCTCGATGTCGTTTTTGACTAGAAACTGCTGAGGAATTCGCTTTTCGCTTCTTTGTCGATAGTGACAGACGTGATTTAGTTTGCGACAATGGTTCAGGCTGCGATGAAGTGCTGATATTTGGAAGTTCGTCATCCAAGACCGAGGTAGCAGCCTTTTGTTTATCCAATTGGGTATTATCTTGAGACTGCAGCTTTGTTATCAGATACCTGAATGCATGAGAAGTTTATTATTACTTACCTGACCCGTTGTGGATGACGACTCTCCAGTGGCATATTGTAAAGTGTAGTCGTTTGCCTTGCTTACAAAGAGCTCATAGTTAAGCTGATATTCTCTTGCCTATGATAAGCCGTTAGCTAGACGTATAATGTACAATCCAAATTTCTCGACTCACAATATCGGCATCCAAAGGATCATCTGGATTAGGATGTGCCATCAGAGATCTTAAAGATATTAGGGTCGTTGACAGGTTAAGCGACGGTCTCCAGCCACCGTGTTCTCCTTTCTTTAGGATATCTGCACATATTCGACCGGCCTCGTCAATGTTGGGATGATATATCCGAGTTTTGAAATATATCTGAGGAGGATCGAATGGATATGATTGCGGCACCTTGATATCAAGTTTGAACATGCCTTTCTCGTACGGCGAGTCCGGAGGTCCTTTGATATCTAACGGTTCTTTGTTATATCTGTATTCTATAATGCGTATGTAAATAGCAGTCTGTTTGCTTACAAGACTCCAAGTGCGTTATATCGTCGTCAACTGAGTAGCAGACAATTCCAGGTGGTGGGTCTTTCTCAAGATCGGCTAAGCGACCAGACAAAGTGCGTCAGTCATTCATTTTATACATTGCATTGCAATCGGATTACCTAATTCTTTACGCAATCTGTTGAGCAGTATATGTGAGTGCATGTTGCGAGTTGGAAGGTATCCAAAAAAGAATTAAAGGCACCAAAGCGACGCGTATTTGGGGCGCGCGTCCATTAAGTGTCCGAATGGCGCGTACGTCGTCGTGATGATCTAAATGTCTATTATTACAATATGATGATAATAATAAAAGGTATTACAATGTAGAAAATAAACGATATGTCATATGCAGATAACTATTATATCCTCTTGTTAAGTTTCCAGCCGGCCATCCCGACGCGCAGACCACCAGCAAAGAGGGCGCCAATAATAACTGTGACACCTGCCCAGACGGCGCCGTAGCGATAGTCAGGAGGTGAAGTCTTGTTGATGATTGCCGAGGCAATAGGGGTTCCAAAGAGATACCCAAAGAAGTTTGTAAAGTAGAGGAGACCCACAGCCGGTGAGATATTTTCGAGACCGACGACCTGAGGCTGCACTGTAGGAAAGAGAGCAATGTAACCGCCACCAAAAAATCCGTATAGAACGGCAAACGCCCAAATGGTTGCCTCGTTGTGAGCATTGACCCAAACTGCCACACTCATTACACCGGCCATAAAGGTGCAAATAAACAAGCTATTGAAGCGGCCTAGCTTGTCACCCATGTACCCTGTGCAGATACGTGCAGCAGCGTTCACGGCCGACATGATTGCTGACAGGTTGGTACCGACCCACGGGTCCAAATGCAATGCGTTTGCGTTTGCTAAGTAGATAGTACACATTTAGCTACCACATATATACTCTGGATCAAATGGTATACGTACAGGGCAGTAAAAAGAACGGCGTCTAGATAGGCAGATATAGCATGAAAATGGTCAGCATTCGGTTGGAACAAAACGCTCTCGCTTTGATAGTCACCATGTATCCAAATGTTGTAATCAAACCATGCATAAACATGATGCAAAAGTTTTTGTTCTTGAACAGATACCAACTGATCAAACCGGATCGACCACCTGTTTGCTTGTGCGAACCGAGCGGCTTAACTAGGAAGCTGGACACTCCAATCAAGACAAAGCACATGATACCAACAATTCTGTCCCAATTCTGATAAGTATATATATGGGCGGATTTGTAGTTTACCATATCAATATACCTTAATGCCCATCGATAACCGATGCTAGCGATGATGGCCTGGCAGATATTGGATACACACAGACCACCGATACCTGAGCCAGACATGGCAAGACCAACTGCAAGCCCACGCCGCTTAGAAAACCATTGCTGTGGTGCACCGATGCATGGAAACCATACGAATGATCCGCCCACACCAAACAGCAGGCCTTGAGTCAAGAACACATGCCAAACCTAGTTGTCACCGTCAATACATCGCTGTGATCTAAATAATTTTCTGTAGGTACAACGTGCCTCCTTTGCAAAGCTGGCGAGAATAAGCGCTGCGGTACACAGAACGGTACCCGTCAGTAGCATCCATCGATAGCCCATGACTCGGATTACGACATTGTTGATTGGTCCCAAAATGAAGAACAGTGCGACGCAAAGCGATCCGATCCACGATAACTTGTCCATTTGGTTAAGGTATACATGTTCCTTGTAGTAGTTCAGAAAGACGCCCCAGCTAAAGCAAATTTGTTGTCATCTTTAAGCATGATCGTCCTTCCCCTGTCCGATCCAATGTCACATGATCTCACCTGTAGTTGTAGCCGAATCTGGAGATCAGATAAACAGAAGGTCAATTAGCTACATATTCTCAATTTTGAAAGTAACTGCTACTGCTTCTACTTTACATTGAGAACAGACCCTGCAGAACGAGTACTTTGTTAGCATCATGTTATCTGTAAACATGCGCGCATTTAATTAACTTGCCAAAAACGAGCCCAAAACGACAAGCCAGCCACGTCCATCGTCGGGAGGAACGAGGACCTCTACTTCGTTTGTAGTTACGATCGACTCGCGCCTTGGTGGCTGGGCATCCACGGCCTTTTTTTCCTCGTCGTCGTTCATGGTGTTGGTATCCAAACGGGGACAAAGATCTTGCGATTTCCAAGGAAAGAAAAAAAAAATCTTTTGCGGCATTGCAACCCCGCTTGAAATAATGGGCAAAACTTCGGCCCACAGGGGTTTATCCGAGGCCTCTCAGTGCATAGTTGATATTAACTCATATCACTACCTCAGCACGTCTTTAGGAAACATGCTTCGAGAATGCGTTTATGCAACAAAAAGAGGGTTATTCAATAGCCGGAGCCATCATCGCATACATGTTTGTATGACAAAACCGATAAGCAACATCGGCTGGAAGTATGCAGAGTGGTCCACCGCTTTCTGATATGATTTAATTTTGCATTCGCTACATGCAAATTTAGCTTTACAGGTGATGATGATTGCTCTATAATTGACCCGTCTGCTGTATGTAAAAGCAATCATTATGATCTACCTATTGGGTCAATTCCCTCTGGAGTGCATAGTTTATCTTCTTCTTCGTTTAGGAGCTGTTCCTCACAGCAGCGCTTCGAAGACTCCAGTTACTTACACTGTAGAGGCTAACATTACTCGTTATGTTTTTTTACCTCCGTGTAGGACACTAACAATGTTTCCCGCGTCTTGATCACAACTAGTTCCACAATGAATTCGCAAGCTGGTGTAGATATCCAAGAAGTGAGGCATATACATGAAAATATTACGGGGGGCTACGAGCAATCTACATATTCAAAGGAGTATCCTTTTGCTGTCTTTAGTTTCAAGCAAGCTACATACATGTCAAAGTTTTGTTCAAGCTCTTGATACTAATAGTGAAGTTTGGCTGCATGTCAGCCCTTCTCTTTCAAAGCAAGCGTTAGACAAAAAACCTACAGGCCATGACATTGACATTTACTGCGAGCGAAGGATTAAGCAGACCTGCTTTTGTTTGAGCACATACATGAATATGTGACCAGTGTACACGGGCATACATTGCTCCAAAGCTTCGGAAAGCCCAAGCTCACAGGTCTGTTTCGTTTTGGTACGACTGTGTAACCATCCGCTGACAACATTTGACAATATTTCCAGCAAAAGGCGAAATTCACTCGATACAGTGATCTCGTCCTCCAGAGACTGATTTGCCCATCCACTTCAAAACTTTGTAAGCACGTTGCACTGCTGGTTGCCAAATTTGGCAAATTAGCAAATTAAGCAAAAGCAGCAGCAGCAGCTTTGATCAGTGAGGGTGACAAAACCTTTGAGTGAAGAAGACTGAGCGCAGACCAAACGTTGCTGCTCTGCACCGTCACTGCATCGTAGATAATTTTGCTTGCCAGTCTGGGTCGTTGCCATCTGAGGCCTTTCACGCAGCTCGGCCGAGCTGTCTTGCACCTTTTCATCGTTGCCTCCACAGCAGCATTGAAAGGCCTCTTCTACACTGCTCCCTGGTCACCTCGTGGAGATACGTGGTCACTCTATGGTCTCTTTTTTTGCCCTATACACGCCGAAAGAGCGAGAGAGAGAGAGGAAGAATGAGAGAGGGAGGAGTGGGGGCATGTCAATCATTTTCAAGCGTCTTTTCTCAACTTTTTTTTGCCATGAAAGCTGGCAGAGCGTACAGATGCATGTCGGCAACCTGTAGCATTGATTTGTGGAGTGAGTCTTAGCATATATTGTGATTTCAAGCATTTTGTAACATTTATGTCCATGAAAACATTTCGCCCTGGAGAGGGAAAGTACTTTTTCTCCAGAAAAGTGCACAGTGCATGGAAGAGAGGGGATTCAAAGCCAGACTGATCTTCTTGACAAAAGGGACGGGAAGCGAACCTTTGGAAGCTAGCCACTCTCCAAAAAACTATAAATACCCCCCTTTTCCTGCCTTTTTCCCCACAGCAAGGCAAAAGCGGTAGTCCCCCCACATGGACGGCACCCAAGGTACACACGTAGTCATGCTAACATTTCTGTAGGTCCGGGGGACGCGTTCACCCGTATGCAGCGATCTCGCATCTAGCTTTTCAACCGCTTTTCAAGCCGGGCCACGATGATGCGACCAGTAGACGGGTAGGCGCGGGGACTGACTAGTGCCGCCTCCTCGTGGTGGTCCCTGGATATATCGTTGGCTTCATGTCGACGTGAACCAAACGGCACTACTTCTTTAGCATAGAAATGAATCTTTTCATCTTCTTGTCTTCTTTTACAATAATGAATAAAGATAACTCTTGTGAAAAGTGCTCTTCGTCTGCTTTGCTTGTCTTGTCTTGCATGCATGTTGCGAGTGTTGTGTGCTTCGAGAGTGTCTGTTTACGTGAATTGGTAGCAAGATTGCTCCATGCAATCTCCATTGAACGTGTGAACAAAATGCACAATACTCATCTACTTTCACGCCTTCTGTTCTTCTGTCTCAGTTGTCTCTAAAGATATTGTGAATAGTGTTTTCTGCGTCGAAACGCGTCGAGTCAAATAAAAAATGTTATTCTGGCAATCAAGATCGAAATGGGCTGCTCCAACAATGAATCAAGATTCTGTAGCAAAGACGGGCTTCTTTGCAATGGGATGCAGTCAACATGTTTCCATGACCAATGCCAGTGCTTTTCAGCGCTCTGTTGCTTACTTCTTGACCTCGATTTCTTCTTCCTCATTGCTTGCTGCTTCTACTACTGTCAAAATCTTCCTTGTTGGGTGGGTGCGAGTGCATTTTCACGTGAT
>NW_027192154.1:377967-418994 GCF_041956525.1 Rhizomucor pusillus
AGGCAGAGACCGCGCCCAAAATGGTGGTTGTCTGCGCTCGTGTTTTGGGCACCGTGACTATTGCAGGCGAACCTTTCTTTGACCAGGCCCTACTGCGCTTCAAGTTGACATGGAAGGCAGACTCATCTAGGAAGACACAATTAGTCCTAAAACCCATATCGGTTCCCTCCCATTTGCGGACCCAGTCAAGACGCTCTTGAATCTCGGCCCCGCTGTTCCTGTCTACAGGCTGAAACCGGGCCTTCTTAAGTGACAGATTGCACTGCGTCCTCACGAAGTCATAAACGGTACTCTTAGAGACTTTGAGCCCCTTAAACCTCTGAAGCAGTTGATGGAGCGACTGCTTCAAGACAACCGAAGGGTTCTCATCGACGTACTCTAGAATGACCTTCTTATGCTCTTCACCAAGGATACGCAGACGACCATTCTTCTTAAGCTTCGCGAATATGCTATCCGGAGTCACCTCATACTGTTTGGCTATCTTTGAGCTGTACGGACATGGATACCTAACTGTTTTGCGGCAGCTGAGGCACTCGGAACTTTCTCAAACATCAGTTTGAAGAATCTGACTTTGTCCTGATCCGTGTAGAGCGTGTACACCCGCTTGATCGACGCGTCTCTCATGCGAACGTCCACATCCTTGTTTACGTCATCAATCTGCATGGCGTCTGATCGGCCATCGCTCTCGCGAGTTCGATTACGCAAATACTGCGTGTATGAACGTAGCGTTTCAAGAGCATACTGCTCTTCGTCGACGACATAGTCCATGGGCTCAAGTCTGCCATATTCGTCGACAGCATTGCCTTGCCCATCTTCATAAAAAGCTGGATGCTTATCTTGTAATCTGAAATTTCAACCGCACGATGTGGCAGGAAGGAGGAAACCTGGTCTAAACATGTTTACATGCTGTATATACTCTTGTACGACAATATCTCCGGAAGATGCGGCATCTGATTTGTCAACGCTGCGAAATCTTTTTTTGGAAAATGCGACATTCCACACTTGGGAGAATGCGAAATAGGCTTTCATTGGGATGACGATTTTAATTTATGGAAAGAGTGTATATGGTAGAGAAGTACCGGATATCAAAGCGGGCGGTCTGCAGTTGCAAGTCGCGCCGAAAGATTGACTATCACGTCGGTACGAATAAATGTGCATGCTTGAACGTTCATGATACTTCTAAAATTCAGGAAGCATGTTTGGAGTGCCAATTGGAGTATCCAGGTAGCAAATGTTACTTGACCAAAGCCTTCGTTATGTACAGGATATTGTGAGTGCGGTCAGCAACACCAGATTTGGTCCCGCAAATAGTGCCGGTGCGTATAGAAAAAGTGATCTCCCATCCATTGCTGAGGCAGCAACATCTCAACTGTAATCAATAAGTTAGATATCATCTAAACTTATAAGTTAGAATTGCATTATATTTGCTCAATTGCTGGGCGTCCGAAATTCCATAACCTTTAATTGCCCTCAAGAGTCGCATAGTTTCCTCAATTCCATTCTCGTTCATAGCAAGCGAGATTTTCTGTAGAGGCTTGCCTACAAGGAACGCGCCCCGTGTATTCCTTTTGCATTTTAGACACCAGCGTCTAGTTGCTGCAGTGCTTGTTAATGCATACTTGAATACTGGCTTGAATTTTTAGAACGATCAACTTCGTTTCAACATGCTAGTTACAGTAAGATATGAAGATGGTGAGAACAGGTAAGAAAGAAAGAAAGTTGGGAAACGAGGCAGCTTATATATTTTGTTGAAAAAGTTGTGGAAATCAGTTGGGAAATCAGATGTCTGTGTTCTTTGTTTCGCATAACTGCTGATAAAAACCAGTTTCTACTGACGACATTCAGATAAGCGTAAGTACATGCTTCATCGGAGGCGATATTGTAAGTACATTTGCGCTTTGCTACTGCTCTTTTTAGTCGTCTCTGCGTAGCCATTTTCAGGAGCAATTTGTTATGATTTCAGTCTTTAGCCATTCTCAACTATCGAAGATCTTGTGCAAGAGAGGAGACATTTCGTAGAGAATGTACTTTATCATTGTGTCTGAGACATCACTTATGCTATGAGCTATCACTTTTCTGAAAGTTCCAAGGTTATGAATCAGTGACATCACGCTCGAAAACATGTAGAATATACGACGGATTCAACATCAACGATTCAAACTTTCTCCAAACGTCTAAGATCACTCTATCTCGCATTCATGATGTTTGTAATGTTGGTATCTAAATCATTGCATTTGATGCTATGTAATTGTAAAGTGATGTGTATTTCTGCTACAAATGATGTATCTTTTGAACATGGTAGATCATTGCGTGGCAAGGCAATGCTCTGACTCTTAAGTAATATTCCATTCACAGCTTCCTGTTGAATGTTTCTTTTCGAGAAACAGCATCATTCACGATGAGCAACGGCCTTGTTCATTCTCTAAGACGCCGTAGTTTGTTATTCTTTCAACAAAAAAAAAATACAGCCTCATGGCCGTGTTGGACTTCATTCATGTGCACAAAGTTTCGGCCATTTTGATATCGCTTCACTCCCACTGCTCGCACCTCAAGAATTCAGTTAAGCCAAGATGTGACAACATTTGGCCAGTGGCTGGCTTGTTTGTTGCAGTATATACGATCATACACTGGATGTTCCATATGCACGTACACGAAAACACGACTTGGGCAGGCGACCTTCTAGACGACCACGTCGCTGCTGCTCTGGAGCAATAAAGATCCTTTTTTTCACGTGTCCATCTATATTCGTAACGTCACAGAGTGTAAAGAATGTACATGACTTGTAATAGTCGTTCCTCTCTCTCTATCTACTTGATTAATGAGACAAGAACTTTCTGCCCTTTGCACGCCGGCGTGCAATCACTTTTCGTCCGGCCTTTGTTGAAAGTCGATGCAAGAACCCGTGTCGTCGCTTGCGCACCAAGTTGGAAGGCTGATAGTTGTTACCCATGGACTTGAAACGCATTTGCGTTGCTGCCAATGGATTCCAGACCGAGCTGCAAGAAATCATACAATTAGCCACCCCGATCGCTTCAGGTGCCCATGGCAGCAGAGTATTCACCTCATAGAACCCGCATTGGCGGGAAGCGAGAATCCAGCAGGTCGCGTCGCAGAGGATTGTGACAATGCTGTTTGAATGGTAGGACGGAAGGCAGACCAAACTCGATTTAATAAGGACATTGTAGTTGTGTGTATGAATGTGGAAATTGATGACAGGTCCAGCAGGAGAGCAACGCCGCCGAAAAAAGCAAGTCCCAGCTCAAGGTTGACAAAACTGGGTCAAAATTGAGCCTTGCAGAAAAATCAATCTTTTTCTTGTGACAATTAGGCGACAACCAATCTTAAGCGCTTCAATGCGCCCATTAAATCCCCATAAAACTCTCATATATGATCTGCAATTATGCGTAAAGAAAGGTATATATATAGTAAGCCTAGCTGCAAGGAACTGACGTCAAGCCCTCACTGCCATTCGCGCTCAAAACGTATCAAATTTGCAAAGCAAGGCAGCACAAAGAGTGATCATATATCCTGATCGAGCAAGATTAAGCATGAGCTACAGTTGTTCACAGGTTAATACCTGCTTGTGATGGAGAATTTCTCCTAAGCCAACCATCCCGCAAACAGACCATCATTTCCATTTTTGACTGAAATGCAAAGAGAAGGGTGCATGACCAACCCTTTTGTTCCCCCCCCCCAGCTTATTAAATCTATGAGAACTGCAGCATCGCTGCAAGAAGAAAAGCATAGCACTCTAGTACGGACGATTTTGTTGTTGAAAACAAGCTGCTGGAGGGTGCTGTTGTCGGCGAATATGATTGTTTGATGACTGGGTTGATCTGTGCGCAAAAACAACAATGCTGACAGAGAGGGAAAAAATGTCTGACATCAGAACCCAGCAGTTGCAAAAAAATAATAGCCCGCCCCGCGAGTCCAGGCTTGGCAACTCCCGGTTTCTTTCTCTCGTTTTCCCTTACAATGAACAAAGGATACGGCGAAAGCCAGAGCTACGCCCCACCTCCTCCGCAGAACGCCTATTACGGCCAAGGCCAGCAGTCATACGGCCAACAATATCAGTATCCACCACCTCCACCGCAGCAAGGTAGGTATATCCGTACAAAAAAAAGATCACCATTCATATATGCACAGTGCTTAACGCACATACATACGTTTTAAAGGTGGATACTACTCTCAGCAGCAACCCATGTACGCCGGGTACCAGCAACAACCTCAACGATCCAACGCAGCTGCAGATACCTGTCTGGGATGGTAAATTTCATTCATGCATTGATGGTACCACATTCATTAGTTCTCACTTTGAAACTACAGCTGTGCCGGTCTTCTCTGCTGTTGCGCTGCCGAAGAGTGCTGCGAGATGCTCATGATGTGCTAAACACTCTAACTTAAACAAATAATGCGTGACGAACGATCTATCTATCTATCTATCATTACTACACCTCTAAATGGGACTCTTTTCTTTTTTGTATACAATAAAGGCGAAAATGAAATATTAGGCATCGAATTTTTTTCTTCTTCTTCCTCACCCATAAAAAATGGAGGCAACAGCTGAAAGCGATTCGACGGTGCTGTGCACTTTTGAAGGCTGCAAGCTGTTGGGTAAGCAAGAGCCGTTCCGTTACTCTGGCAGCAGTCGTCTTGACATTTCCCTCCTACAACAGTCTCGAGACAAGATCTGCAATGTCACACTGATCAGCATTTGGCAGAACAATTGCAGCAGCAAGAACAACAGCACGCAAAGAACCATTCACTCAAGGTATATGTTGTGTATATATGTAAATGTTTATTACAAGTTGCTCAAACGGTGAGCCTGTACAGAGAAAACGAAATCCATCGTTGGATGACCTCGATGTCGAAATAAAACGAGCTAACGATGCTAAACGAGTGCCTCTCCTCGAAGAAGACGATTACGCTCGTGCTCACATTGCAGCGAACGAGGAACTGTGGTCTAAAGTGGGCGTATTGGAGGATGACAATCGAGTGCGAAACATTGTGCCACACATCGAAAGCTTATTCCTTACAACGACTACCAGTAGCAAAGCAAAGCAACAGCCAACGAAACGGACTGTTTATCTATGCTGTTCTCAAACGGACCAGGCAATTGCGAGTCTTTGGGATAAAGGATGGAGCTGCGGCTATCGCAATTGCCAAACGATCATGGCGTATTTGGAAAAACAGATGGAACGTGGCAGTGCCGTGCTGCGCCGAGTGCCGACCGTCAGAGGACTGCAGATTCTGTTGGAAGAAGCGTGGCGTGATGGATTTGACCCGCAGGGAGCATTTCAGCTGAGACACAAGGTCCTCGGCACACAGAAATGGATTGGAACGACAGAGGTTTATACAATACTCGCATACCTTGGTGTACGATCCACGATTCTGGACTTTGACGCCAATCAGACGAATACCTCTCACGATATCATGATGGATTGGTTGCAAAGCTACTTTGCACCCGGTCAAAAAAATTCGAACAGCAACAATGCTTTCAGCGCATTGATGCAATCCTCGGCTCGCAGTAGCAAAATTGTGCACGTGACAAATAGACCGCCAGTCTACATGCAGAATGCTGGACATAGCCGAACGGTTGTAGGCATGGAATTGCATGATAATGGAACACGCCACCTGGTTGTCTTGGATCCCGGTCGCAAAACTCCTCGAAAAACGGAGCAGCAAAGCGGCGGTGGCAGCAGCAGGCTTACAGGCGTGACCTTGACGTCGTTTCGACTGGATACCAATACCATTGCACGGAAATCTCAGTATCAACTGCTCGTGCCGGGACACGTCCGCGATGGAGGGAGCAAAGGCGGTGCAATTGAGTGGGTGATGAATGATGGATATCTTCTCACCGAATGGGAAAGAGACGCTGCACGCCATGTCACTAGCATTCGAGTGACATAAAAGAATTTCATAGGTAAGGAGGAGGAGAATGAAACTTGTATTTACAAGAGACATGTATATATACAGATTATATCCAAAAAAGGAAAGATTTTACAAGAGTGCGCCGTGAGGGAAACGTCTGCGACTAGAGCTATCAATTTTATACTCGAGTATTGCATTATCGACACCAACAAACATGCTCTGGCTATCCTGCGAAAACGCAAGACCTGTCAATGGAGTATCCTGATCTGCTGGACCAACGCGGATAGTTTGCTTTGTATCAAAATTGCGTGCGTCCACGATATGTACATGCGATACATGCTGTTTGCGCATAGCAAATACTGTCAGCAATTTTTTTCTGCAGAACGCTGCTAATTTGTATCGTTACCTCTGTATATGCTAATAAATCCACCGCTCGCGTCTGTGTAAATTTTACACAACGTGCAGCTCCTTTGGTGATAGACTATACAGATAATCTACCTTTAGTTAAGTTATAATGGTGCCCGAGAATGTATAACTTACATTGCCAATAGTGCCGAGCTTACACAGTGGCTCGGTGCTTCGAACATCCCACACAGTAACGCTTCCATCCTGGCTGGCAACCGCGAATTTTTCAGAATCGCTTGTCCACGACACTGAGAAATTTGCGTCGATGGCAGCTGCCATGGTCGTGAGGAGCTCATATTGGCCAGCTGGTCTGACCGCAAACAAATGCACTTTCTTGTCGTCGCCGACAACCACCATTTTCCGACCATCCGGGCTGACGGAAGCTTTTTTAAAAAAAAAACCAAAGAGATTGATTAACAAAGATGTATTTAGGATGCACGGCAATGCGAGTTTATCTTACCGTGGTTGATAGCAACGTTGAACTCGATTGTTTGCAAGAGCCTCAACGACGGCACAGAATAGACGCGAATGGTACAGTCATTGTTGGATATCAATAGGCGAATATCATTGTTGCCTGATCTTGAAAAACAAATGCCATTGTTGATTGTGTTGCCCGGAGAAGTCGTGATGCTCCTAAAAATGTGAACGGATGGGTCAGAGTACTGCTTACACACACACTTACAACATATCAAACAAACAACAATCATATACATACACTTGAAAGTCTGAATGTAAATCCTTGACTGTAAGGTCACCGCGCTGCCCGCCTCCTGCCCAGTAGCCGTATCTGTAAAAAGAAAAAAAGGAAAGTTTCCAGCTTAAAGTTTAATAACAGCGACGATAATGATGAAATCATGCGTGGATGGGACGCGCGTACCCTATAGCCATACATGCTGGATGGAACCCGAGCCCTCGAATGAGGTATCGTCTCTGACCCGTTCGTCGATTGTACTGGCGATATTAATCAGACAATAGATTTATTCCTCCGTCCATCAACATTACCACTTACCCGAAAAATATCCTGCTCGACCGGCACGATTAATTCATCCTTGAACTCGGGCTCTTGCCGTTGCAACACAAGATCACGCAGCTGCCTGAAGGAGAAAGCGATGCATGAATATTATCGGGCTTGATCCAATAACAAGAATGAATTTATATACCAATGATGAATTGTGACTCTCTGATCATGCACGATGGGCTCTGTGTTTATAAACTTGCATGCTGGGTCACTGCGGGGCGCATTGCTGTCAGCGTTCGTTCGACATGGATATATATATATGTATAGAGCTCTTTTTTATTTTAAAAAATATACCTGCTTAGATCGTAGGATTCAACAACGGTCATGACGGTGGTAAACAAAACAAGGGAAAGAGAAACATGACATAAATTTGGACCGAAGACGGGCAGAGTTTAACGCGGACGCTCGGGGTTACAAAGAGAGAGAGAAAAGATAAAGAATAAGGGGGTGGGTTTCACTTTTGGGATGATTTCATCTCACGCTTGGACCCACCCGTATGATCGTTCCACAGCTGACTGCCAACCCCGATACATTGCTTTACGCTTTTCATCGCTGATTTTCGGCTCAAACACTGTGCGGTTCTCAGTGTTGACATTGTGAATCTCGTCCAAACTTGACCAGAAGTCTACTGCGAGACCGGCCGCGATGGCTGATCCGAGCGCGGTGGTTTCTCGCATCACAGGCCTATCGACTGGAATTCCAAGGATATCCGACTGGATCTGCATTGCGAGATCAGAGTTGGACATGCCGCCGTCAACCCTGAGGGAGCGTAGCGGTGTATTCGCCTCCTGGTTCATAGCATCGAGGATGGCTTTGGACTGGTAGCACACTGCCTCGAGCGTTGCGCGTGCGAGGTGGCACTTGTTTGTATACTGCGTGATGCCGCACACTGTGCCCCGCGCATCGTTGCGCCAGTACGGTGCAAACAAACCCGTGAACGCCGTGACAAAGTACACGCCCGACGTGTCTTCTACTTGCGCAGCCAGTTCATTGATTTCTTGCGCATTCTTGATAACACCGAGATTGTCACGCAGCCACTGGATCGACGAGCCAGCGACCGCCACCGAGCCTTCAAGCGCGTACACAGGTGCTTCCGATCCAAACTGGTACGCGATGGTTGTAAGCAGCCCGTTCTTGGACAGGACAGGCTTGTCTCCGGTGTTGAATAACATGAAGCATCCAGTGCCGTATGTATTCTTGGCATCGCCCTGGTGGAAACATTTCTGCCCCACGAGCGCTGCCTGCTGGTCCCCGAGACAGCCTGCGATCGGTACACCCTCCAGAATACCGCCCACAACGTGCCCGTACACCGCTGACGATGACACGATGCGTGCCAAGTGAATTCCTTGAAATCCAAAGAAGCTATACACATATACCAAATGAGGTTTAGGGCCGTCGCTGCTTATTTTTTTTTTTTTCACCCCACATTTATTGTACAACTTACTCTATCGCCTTTTGACTCCACTCCAACGTGTGAATATCCATGAGCATCGTGCGACTTGCATTCGTCACGTCTGTCACCAAGATCCCCTTGCCAGGCCCGCCTGTCAAGTGCTGCATTTACATCCAATCAATGGTTATTATTGCTATCTGAAAATGAGAACGAAATGAATACTTGCGTATATCAACCATGTATCCACGGTACTGAACCGCAATCGTCCTTGTTCCAGTGCATTTTTAACGGCAGGCACATTGTCGACCATCCACTTTAACTTTACAGCCGAAAAATAGGTTGTGAGCGGCAGCCCGCATACAGACTGCAATGCATTTACGCCACCATCACCAAGCTCAGCCAACGTCTTGACCGTGTGCCCCGTGCGACTATCGCTCCACACAATCGCAGGATACAACGGCTCGCTCGTCTCGGCATCCCACGCAATCGTCGTCTCGCGCTGGTTCGTGATGCCGATCGTCGCGATATCTTTACGGCTATACCCCATCCCCTCCAGTTTCCGCACCGCATGCTCCATGCATGTCTTGGCCGTCTCTAGCAGATCATGCGGATCGTGCTCGACCCATCTGTAACAATGATGGTAAGAAACCAGATGCGAACAAGTTACGATTGCCATACCCAGGATGAGGGTAATGTTGATCAAACTCCATCTGATGGTACGTTACAATCGACCCTTGCCGGTCGAAAATAACGAAACGAGTCGAGGTTGTGCCTTGATCTATCGCGCCAACGAGCCCGGCTGTCATGCTTTATGAAAAAAAAAAAAAAGAAAGAAAAAGACGTAATGACAGGGAGTTTAAGAAATAAAGATAAGCAAAAAAGAAGAAAAAAAAGGGGGGGAGAAAAAAGGCAGGGAGGTACAACAGAAAAGCTCATGCCACATCCGAAGTTTTGTTGAAAACCAAACGAGTGGGTTCACATGGCGTCCGAAAATGGATACACTTCACTGCCAAAATTCGCCGTATTGCACTTCTGCTACACCCGACCTTTTTCTTTTTCTCCTCCCTTTTCCTTTAACCAGTATCAAACATTTTGCACAACGACGTTTACCTTACAGACCGGTCGTGAAAGATGATATATTATATATATAGCGCATGTTTTTACTTGAGAATTTTTTTGTTATATGTATACTAGGTGGATATCATTATTCTATCAATGCGTGGGGGTGCACAAATCAGGTCGGCAATGACTGGTAAAATCAGCCTTGTCAGATTCTATTTGGACGGTCGAGTGATGCACGCCAAAGCGGTCGCAGATGATACGCTGGCTGCGCGCAAGCACCTCGTCGTAGTTGAGTCGTGCGTCCGACGATACCGTGAGATGCGCTGTCAAGGAGCTCTTGCCGGGCGACAAGGTCCACACATGCAGGTCGTGGACGGCAATTACGCCGGGGATCTGGAGCAGAGATGCCTCGATGTATTCTGGCTCAATACCGCCGGGCGTGCCTTCCATCAAGACAGCAAGCGAGTCGCGGACGAGGTGGTATGTCGTGTACAATACAAGAAGCGAGAAGATGAAGGTGCAGATGGGATCAACAATCGTAAGAGAAGGCTTGAAAATGAGGATAATGGATGAAACGAGAACGCCTGCATGTGCCACAAATAAACAACAACAACAACAACTTTAGTTCACTGTTTCACTGCCTAGTTCTTGTCAACCCACGTACCAATGGATGCAAGCAAATCGCCAATGACATGCAACGCAGCGGCGCGGAGGTTGATGTTTGTTTCCTGTGGAAGTATACACCTGTTAACCCAAAATCGTACCTAGACTGATTGCAAAAAGATATCATACCTTGTGTGGCACATTGTTGTTGTCACCGCCGTTTGCTTCGACGTGCTGGTGCTGCTCTTCATCATCGTGCTGATGGTCGTCGTGTCCGTGAGAATGTCCGTGGTGGTGGCCACCGAGGACGTATGCGAGTCTGTATTGTAAACAATTAAACACATTAATATTTCCCCACATATACCAGCCCACTTAGAGCTTTGCTTACACGATGTTAATCACCACGCCGATAGACGCCGTCAAGCACATCTAAAATTATATTAGCCTGGTTCTCATTGTTGTTTTTTCTAGTTTAGTGTTCAGTGCTATACGTACCAGGCGGGCATTAATCTCCTGCGGACGTTTCAAGCGCTCAATGGCTTCGTGAACAAGGAATGCAGTCAAGACCCAGATGGTGAACACGGACACCAACGCTGCAATCACTTCGGCTCGGTGAAAACCAAACGTGTGACCTAAAAAATTTCACCGTGTTAACTGATATCAGATACCACCAAAGAAAGATAGTAAAAAAAATCCCCCCTCCCACCCTTATCGCTATCAACAAAATTCCTTACGTACGTTTTGTAGCAGGTTTCTCTGCAAGGTAGATCGCTGCGAGAGCGACAATGAAGCTAGCAACATCCGATAAAAGGTGAAAAGCATCCGACATTAAAGCTGCAGTAAAAGTGCAATGAGCACGCTGCTGTTGCTGCTGCTGCTGCGCGGCAACCCAGTTACATCCGCTGCTTACCGAGCGAGTTTGCAAAGTAGCCAGCAGCTAGTTCGCCAGCAAAAAACAAGAGTGCAAGCGTTGTAGCAAAGAACAGTTTGCGCTTTGTAGACCTCGTGGCAAGTGCATCTTTGCCGGTAACATTGGCGCATTTGCGGTTTGAGAATGTATACGAAACAACCGAGCCCCGTCTCGATCGCTGACGACCCAGTTGTTCGACTGCCGGAGGTATCAATGGAGTATGTTCATTGACTGCTGAATGCTGATGTCCGCCGCCGTCGTCGCCGTGCGTCATGCTTTTTTATTCCTTTGTCGTATATTCGAAACGAGAAAAAAAAAATATATAAAAGGGCCTTATCCGAAAAAAAATGATATACTTGAAACTTAGCCCGGAGTTAACAAAAAGCCTGATCCAGGAAGAGCACGGGTCAATTCTACCTCCGGTTTTGCATGTCAGACATTTTCCCAGAATAACGACAAATGGATGGATTTGTCTCAAAACCAATGGTTTAAAAAAGATGTTAATCTAAACGGCTATATGCTGAAAACTTGGCAAGCACAACCGCTGCAATTACACATATGCTTGCTGCTGCTGCCGCCGCTGCCGCCGCTTAAATGCATGATGATTTTTGTACTAGCTCGTTCTTCTTTCTTGCCTGCTTATCTGTCTTTCTTGCTCTCAGAGAACTTTATCCGTACCAATGGATTCCAACAAGAGAGTAACAAGGTACGCATACGATGATGTGTTGAGAGCGTGAAAGAAAAGAGGAATGTAATTCATTTTAAGTACATGGTAATTTTCAACCGTTTGCTGGTGCGGCTGCTGGTGCGGCTGCTGCCATTGCAGGTCGGTCTTTGGTATAAGGTGCGATTTCCTCTCTCAGCTTTTCTTTCCTTTCCTCGCCACGCTTCTTTTTCTCTTCCTCCAGCCGCTCTCGCTGCCGGCGGCGTTGTCGCTGTCGTCGTCTTTTCAGTGTTTTCTTGCTGGGTCCCTTCATTTCCGGTGGTTTTGGAGGATCAGGTTTTTTCGGCGGCTCCGGCTTTTAAGAAATATATGAGCTAATTTCGATCATCAGAGAAATTGTTTGCGATACTTACAGGTAGTCGCTCTGGCCAGTCGTATTCGAAGTCATATTTGAAGTTTTCTCTTGTAAACACTCGTCGAAAGAGCTTATGTATATATTTGTAATCCGGTTTATCGTGGAACCGCAACTTGTTGCGAGAGTATGTAAGGAACTCTGCAAACTCCGGCGGAAGGCCTTCACACAGCTCTTCTATGCTGATAGACTGCTTTTTCTGACGAATCAGTTCATATTTCTCGTAATTGCTGGCGGCCTTGATCCCTTGCCACGGCAGGGATCCCTTGAGAAAGTAAATAAGAACATATGCAAGCGCTTCCAAGTCGTCCTTTCTCGATAACTCTGTAACAGGGAGACAGCACACACCGTTTGAATATATTCTCGATTATATATCTAAAGCATCCTACACTTACCGTGACCCAAATGTGAATTGATGCTCGCGTAACGCGCTGTGCCCGTTAGTGACTTGTCATCTCGTGCAGGTATGTGTACCTTTGTGATAGGATTCTTAAACCTTTTTGCCAGGCCATAATCAATAAGATAGACAGTGCTGTAGTAGTACTTCTCGTTGCCCAGCAGAAAATTTTCCGGTTTGATATCTCGGTGGATATAGTTTTTTAAATGCATATGTTCAATCCGGGAAAGCTAATAATCACTAAAGTTAGAACTAGGCTACACGTCTGATTCAAAAACATGCACCATTTGATCTGCTAGTTGCAGCGTCGTCTTCAAGCTGAATTTACGATTACACTGTTTGAACATATCCTCCAACGATGCTACGTAAAAGAAAGAAAGAAATTGTTATACATTTACACTATACATTGACGAATAATACGAGTACTTTTGATATACGTACGTCCCAAGAGATCCATAGCGAGAACTCGCCCAAGGGGCTCGACGCCGTAGTAATGCGTTTTCGGTATAGCGTATCCACCGCGAAGCAGCGCGTACAGCTTAGCCTCGAACTCGAGTTGCGGGGTATCACAGCCACGCTGTTCAACCTTGACAGCGACCTTTTGATCTGTTGTTGTGTCGGTGCCTAAGATGCTGCGCATTAGATCCTGCCCCACTCCTTGACCCCAATCTCTGTCAGAAACTCACCAAGGTAAATGGTTCCAAAGGAACCTGATCCTAATTCCCTTCCAAGTCTATACTTGCCATCGGCGATCGTTGTCGTCATGGGGCCCAAGCAGGCGAAACACGAACTAGTTGCAGAAACCAGCAGGAAAAGAGGGTAGGTTTGCTGGCTTTGAAAATATCGCAAAGTTGTTACTTTTCTCTTTTTTGCATGATTGAGGAAAAAGTCGCGCCCATTGCCACCCACCCAGTCTCATGATCATTGGCATTGGAGTCGACATTTTGCATTTGCCGAGGATCGCTCAACTTGTATCACGACGTGGAAGTCGGCCGCTTGCGCGTCGTATTCTGAGCCCACGAGAGCTTCAGGAATTTGACACATTGCCGAACAAAAAAGATCAGGTGCGATACTTGGGATCGCGGTAAGGGCTCAGCAGTTTTAGCTTCACAGCGTGTGTACTTTATATTTAATTAATGATAATAATAAAAAAAGATGGTGTATCAAGGAAGCAATTTACAAAGCTCTTTATCCCGCGCACAAGTTGGAGTGGAAACAGGTGTGGGTGACTAAAGAAAAAGGTAATCCTGTTGGTACCTGGTAATTACTGCAACGTGCTTACATTGGGATCAGGAAAACCTGTGCTACATGTACTTAATGCCCAGTCGCTGGGTATTTACCGCTCGCACGTCTCGTTGTCGCATGATGGGGAATATGCCATTGCACAAGTTGTTTTGGAGGGCAAGGATTGAAGGGTATATACTACATAGTTTGTTCCACTTCTTTTCAGGTTGCCAATCACTAAGCCATAGGTGGAGGAGAAGTGAGTTGATCTCTCTATATGGAACGAATTACTTTGAAAGGACATTGTATGCGGCGAATAACAGCACAGCTGAAGAGCAGTCAATGGAAATAACAATGAAAGGAAATGGAACAAATTGGGCAACCTCTAACAACCATGCCTACAGAGCGCGATTCTCGTGGTGTAGAGGCCATGAATACTGGACAACAATCCCTTCATTGACTTGTGATCCGGTTGATTTTGGTTACTGTTTATCAGCCGAGTAAACGGAAACAAATTTGGATCGTTTAATTTAATGTGATATTTTTAACCACAAACATATTTCACATTACATACTTGCAATGCAATCTCTTCGCGTGTGTGCCAGGAACACGACTATGTTTGACTGAAGAATCCACATGTGTATCTCTGGATCCCGCCAGCGAGCAGTTTCGACTCCTTGCTAGATCGAACTTATTAAGTGCTGTAACAACCTTGCAATTTAAAGTGTATACAGGACAAGGACGTATCAGCGATCGTTTAGAAAAAATCACATGGCGTTCCTGTCAAGTTGGATTGCATGAAAACATTTTACCAACCGGGTACATTTCTCGGAAGAGTGTAACTTGTAAGAATTTGGGACAAGAACGAGGGTGTAACCAAATTTGGAGGGAAGGGCGCAGTTTATCAGCCGACCGAACGTTTTGGCGGACAAAGCGATGCAGAAGAGCTGCTGCATGCAAGAGCCAGAAGAAACTTGCATAATGTTTTTACATTTATACCCGCCCTTGAAACTTTAATAGCAAAATCGAATGATGCATATAATGACATGTATAAGTGTCATATGGCGGCGGCGGTGCTGCTACCCCAAAGTAGCAACTCTCCGCAGAAGCCGTTTCCTGTGCGACGTTGCTGCAATGAAAGTGCATACTTGGACAATTGCCATGCCCACACACACGTTTGACACATTGCTCTAACGACAACGGAAACTTAGACACTCAAGACTTTGTATACCGGATTCCGTGCAATGGCGAGAAATTAAAAAGATAGAGTAGACTAAACCGGAAAAAGACATTGCGATAAATATATACATTCGCATATATATATCCCAGGAAAACACGAACAGCACCAGATGTTCAGGAACGTGAAAGTCCGAGTACAACCAAACTTTCTGCATATTGGAAAAGGTTCTTGTTTCCCTTCCTTCCTCCTCCCTTTTCCCAATGACCACGACGAGCACCAGCATGTCATCTCCTGGCATGCATTCGGTTGCTCACCAGCCACGACTAGCTACTTGCACTAGATGTCATCAGGCCCTCGGCAAGCAGCATGTTCGCGCTCTGGATGGCACCTTTCATCCCGAATGCTTTACTTGCATGGTACAACAGCGGTCCTCTTACTATTGTAAGTCTTGCCCATATTGACCTTTTTCTTAACATAAGGACTGTCAAGCACCAGTGGCTGCCCGCTTTTTTCCGTTCTCGACGTATGACGGCCAAATACTTCCGCTATGTGAGCGCGACTACTTTAGACGTCTCGACCTTGTATGCGACAGCTGTCACGAAGCATTGCGTGGAGCATATATCATTGCAGGCGAGCGAAAATACCACACAGATCACTTTTCCTGCAGCCTTTGCACGACACATTTCGGCCCGAACGACTCATACTACGAACACAATGGCCAGTTTTATTGCCATTTTCACTACACGACCCGCTTCGCTGCGCAGTGCTGTGGATGCGACATGGCCATTCTTAAGCAATACGTCGAAATTAACCGCATGGATGTGATTGAGCACTGGCATCCCGAATGCTTCATGATTCACAAGTACTGGAACGTTAAAGTGGCCGTCAACAAGGACGCTGGCCCGCAGCAGGATGATTCACGCAATTCGTCAGAGTACTGGATCGCCTTGCAAAGAGAAACTGAAGAAAAAGTGTATCGCATTTGGACTGTATTGTCAGCTTTCGAAGGTAAAACGACGAGTAGCAGTAATTACAAGCGGGGGCAAAAACAACCTAACAGATCTCCTGCCTTTTGCAGAATCTTCCGCCGTGTGCATTTCGGAGATGCTACTTCACGTTTCCAAGGCCGAGTTTATCGATGGCATTTGTCTTACAGAGCGGTTCCTGGTGCACGTCGAAGCACTGTTCACTGCCCTCGACCAGCTCGACACGCTGTACCATGAAACTAACCTGGGCACATTCAAATATATACCCTACGCAAAGTCACTCTGCAAAAAGATCATCAACTTCTTTTCACTGCTTGCCAGAAGTCAAGATAAAGTCAACGATAACCAAGAGCTGCTAGCGCTCGTCACCTCGCTCGCTCACCGGCTTAAAATTCTTATTCGAAGCGGTCTGACAGCCGCTCTGGTACTGGTAAAGCAACTCGATATATGATCATTTACTGCTATGTAGGACAGGCAATGAACCTTATTCCGTTTAGGAATCCAAAGTTGCAAGATCAGGAGCTGTGTCAAGATTCTTGGCTAAACTGATGGAAGTCGCTGGCAAGGAAAGGTACAGCCGGGATAGCCAGCGACTTGTCAAGGCTAAACCCAACTCGGATATATGCCACACATGCAAAACCACGGTTGAAGATCGGGCAGTCAAATTGGATGATATCCGCTGGCATGCATCGTGTTTCCAATGTCGTCAATGCAAAACACCGCTCGACGAATCTTTGCACTTGGCAACCTTCAACGTCGCGTCCCAATCAGTGATCTGCGCCTCGTGCGCGGGCGTGCACGGAGAACCCGCCGAGACATGGAGCAGGTTCGAATTAGTCACTCGCCTCACTCAGTTTGCATATCTGTTGCGCATCGCCCTGTCCCGCCTATGCAACCATCTTCAGATCACAGACAGCCAGTTATCTAGCGTCGATATCAACATCACCACAAAGTACATTAGCAAGGAAATCACGGGCACCAAGGAGATTTCTACTTCTTCCTCATCACCTACCAAAGTGCATCCATCTCCACTCAACCAATCCCCACTGCCTATTGAAGATAAAGGACACTCGCCACTATACCCTACCCAGATCAACGATGTAACCAGCGTGTCTACAACTAGTCTAAATCGCAAAGTATCGCGTTCATTCAAGACTGCAAAGCGATCTACTGTGCTTGGAAACGCCTCTCAGCGCATGTCAACCGCAACGATACCCGAAGGGGAGGAGGAGGATGCTCCAACGACGACGACAACGACAACGACTACGACTACGACGACAAATAGTGCTGCAAACAACACTGTCCCCCAGCGTCTGGATAGTCTGCGTCGCGCTGACCAGTACAAGGACTTGCCAGCACTGCCGCGCACAAGCAGCGTCAACTTGACTGATCCTCCTGCAAGCCCTTGCGATACCCCCACGACCCCGATGCCCGGTTTTGGCGGATTTGGGACCAGGGAAGTAATGCCACGGACGAAGCAAGTGACTGAAGCAACCAGGATGGAAAGCAGGAACACGCCTAGTTACATGAGTGTCCATCCTGAAGAAACTGTGCAGCCGCCACAGCCACAGACTTCACTGCAACAGCAGCAACAACAAACGCATAGCCATGTTCCGCCAAACATGAATGTCTATCGGCCGTCAACGAACAAGCAGACCGGCAAAGTCCGCATCTATTTCTCAGAGTTATCGGCGCTCCAGTACATGATTGCAAGACACGTTGCTGTTGCACACATTGAGCCGTACGTCCGCGACTATTTTACTCCACGGGAGTTGCTCAACTTGATCGAGACGAAAAAAGCATCTATCTGGGGCAAGTTGTTTACGCCGTTCAAGCACGGCGCCGCCAAAAAGCCGAACAAACCAAAGGAAGATGGTACCTTTGGTGTGTCGTTAGAATTGCTGACGGAGCGAACGGGTGTCGATTCCAACCTCGGTGCCAGTCCATCGCCTATCCGTGTAGCTTCTTTCATCGATGATGCTATCACTGCACTTCGACAGAAAGGTGGGTCTTCTTTTTTCGAGTTGAATCTTGCCCATCTAATACCGTCTATTTTTCAGATGTCTCGGTTGAAGGCATCTTTAGAAAGAACGGCAACATTAGACGGTTAAAAGAGCTGACCGAGGCACTCAACAGAAACCCGCACGAAGTTGACTTGTTTGCAGAGAATCCTGTGCAGATAGCTGCTCTCATCAAGAAATTCCTGAGAGAACTACCTGACCCGCTCTTGACGTACAAACTCCACGGCTTATTCACATGCGCGCTAGAAATCAAGGACCCTGTTGCACGGAGACGCGTGCTGCATCTTGCATGCTGCATGCTTCCGCGGACGCATCGCGATACGCTCGAAGTTCTGTTCTTGTTCATCCAGTGGGTGGCCACGCACGACGCCAACAGTCTCATGGACACGGCCAACCTGGCGCGTGTCCTCGCACCCAACATTCTATCCAGCAAGACCAAAGATCCCGTCAAGGACGACTCATTCAAGGCGATCCGCGTAGTGGAAGAACTTTTGGACTCGTTTGAAGAACTATGCACTGTGCCTGACGACATTGAACCATTTTTGCACGATCACACACTTTCCAATGCAGACATTAACAAGGATATTCAACGGAAATTAGAGCATTTAATGAGCGCAAGCAAAGAGCAATAAAACACACACGCACACACACACACAAATGAGATGACTGCAAAGGTGGTTTGATTGATGAAATGAATTAGCAACAGTGGTTGTTGTGGTGGTGGTGATGGTTACATGTATATATACAAAGAGGAAAGAGCACAAGAGAAAAAAAAATTAATTTGTCTCTGGAGGATCATCTTCTACTAGTTCACGGAATGTTAACTCTTCAATCGCATCCTTGGCCACTGCGCCTTGTTGCTGCTGTTCATCATCGTCGACAATAATTTGCTCCATCGGGCTCCTTGACTTGGCCGTTATCTGCATGCTATCCATATTGTTACCACGGAGGTCGTACATTTCCCATACTAAGCGCCAATTGCCGCCTTGTTCAACAGGTGGCAAGAACTCGAGCAAGACGTGATGGAAATCAGTTAGGGTTGACTCGTACATGTTATAATCTTCAACGCGCTCAGTGTCGATATCTCCACCCGCCCCGCCGATAATGGTATAGTGAATCCCGTTGCGTGATCCACGCTCATAGTTGTGTTGGTGTCCGGATATGACGAGATCGACGCCGTACTTTTCAAACAGAGGGACGAATCGATTCTTTACAAACGCACCCCATTCACTTTGGTGTTTCTCGAACCATGCCTCTGGATCCCAGTACTCGAGGAAGGGCGGGACGTGGACGACAATGACTCTGAACTGTGCTTCCTGGAAGGCAGCACTTGCCAACTCGCTCTGCAGCCAAGTATCTTGCTGCTGCCAGTCAAGGTTGCTGTCGAGGACGACGAACCGGATGGCTCCGTTGGCGAGCGAGAATGCGAACCAGGGGTCGTTGGATGGACCGACGCGGGTATAGTGATACTCATACAGCGGATCGTGGTCGTGGTTCCCATGCGCGTAGATCATCGGCATCCTCTGCCCGAGTCCAAAGTACGTGAGCGGGCCGGCGAAATCAGTCTGCCACTGACGCAGCGACGGGTAATTTTGCACCGCGTCGCCGGCGTGCAATAGATAGTCTACATTTTTGTTGACTTGGCGAAGTAGCGACACAAATGTGAGCAGGCCAAACTGGTTGTCTGCCATGGCGGCGATTCGAATAGGTTGGGTGGTTTCCTTGGCATGCCACCGGAATTGGTGTCGTGCAACGGGTCGCCGTTGATGTGTAATCTGATACTCGTACTGTCCGCTCTTGTCCAGTGGACCGATGGTCGCTTTAAACAATGTGTGCCGATCATCGAGGACGACAGCGTCGACCGATTTCTTTTGTTGTTTTTCGTCTTGTGCTTTGTGCTGCCAAGAAATTTGCATCGTTGGCTCGCTTCCACGTGGTATACAATTCATCTCCCAAACAACTTGGACGTGCTCGGTATCTTGGATGTACAGAATCGGTTCCTTGCGCAGTACACCGCACGGCAACCATCGACTATCAAATAACGCATTGTCAAGTTTTATCCGCAAAAATGCTGCATATATCAGCAGCGTGTTTGAAAAATAAATCAGGAACAGGGCCAAAATGAACGCTGCAGCGAGGATTCGGCCGCGGTATCGTCGCCATCGTCGCTGTCGGCCTAATGCACCCGATCGTTGCAGCAGAGCATCTAGGAATGCATCCCGATGTCCCGATGTCTCCTTGTCGCCCGGGTACGGTGAAGTCGGCTGTTTGTGCTGGAAGGATACAGACGCGTAAGGTTCAAGACTGGGAGGTTGGAGCATCTTTGCTCTCACTCCATCCCTTAATGTTGACAAAGAAAAAGAATGAATAATTATTTGCTGCTGGTCCCGCAAACAAGAACGCCTCCTCCGGGAACACGACACAGGCAGACGCACACAAGTCCGTCGGCCCGTCCCACCTCACTCCCAGAAAATTTCATCCCTCTATAACACGCTCAGCCGATGACGGCAGTCTTCCACCTGTACTCCTGAGGATGCAGCATACTGTCACCCAAGAGTTCATATCCAGGGTTATTTTGTATTCCCTGAACGGTCTTCAGAGAATACAAGAAGTATTCTATTGTGGTGATAATTTGAGTGGAGAAGGTCAGGTCTGGGCAACTGGAGAAGTTCACGCCACTCTGGTATGTTTTGTGGACAATACAGTAAGAAACTGGCAACAAAAATACAGTGAATCTATATCCGATCTTTTAATTCTGAAGAACAGAACAATCTAGCATCTATCTACAGATCAGGGCTATTTATATTAATCAAATATTTCGAGAGAGAGTTTGTCTGTTGTATGACAGTTTACCGGGAAGACTAGATTTTTTATATATGATCTTATTGTTCTGTCCACGACACACTCAACAAGTTGCCACTCCTCCTCACGACATCCTGCGAACACCGGGCCACAGAATGCTTGAGGTTTACCAGGAACAGCATTGCCGAGCTTGTGGATCCTACGAGCAATGATCTGCACTCTTTGATGGTCCTAGCATACTCTTTTACTACAGGCCCGCGCAACATCCTTTCCTTAAACCATTGGAAAGGTCTAGCGATCATTAGCCTGTTTAAAGAGGCGAAGGAAACAGTTCGTAGGAACGCCGGACCTGAGGACAGGAAGGTCGAGGCTCTACAAACAGTTTGCGAAGCAACGAAACAGCAGTTCAGTAAAACTATCCGAGATATGCAAAGCCAGCCTGATCATGCCATGGCATATGCGAAGGCTGGATACGAATACACCTCTCGCCTAAAGCAGAATTATGACGAGATGGCCGAGAGGGGAGGAAGAAGACAACCAGCCAGATGGCCGAACCACCACCCAATGACAGTCAGAATACAAAGTTGGAAAATGACGTTCTCATCAACTTTTGTCGACAAATATATTCTCAACTTGCAGGGCAAGATGAACTGTTCAACTTGCTCTGAAGAAGGGAAACGACAGGGTATCTTCCAACGCTACATCAATGGTGCTAGTCTGAAGGCCACGTATTTACCGTAACATATTACCGCTATTACCGCTATTTTTACCGTTGTTACCGTTGTTCTGTGATATGCGGTTTAGAGAGATTAAAAATCGGACGTAAGAGTACGCTAAGCTGAATGTACTCAATTAATGAATGATTCTCTATGCTATTTACATGGATGTCTTTTTATACTATCTTCATTCTATTGATTTGATCTGGAATGGCTGCTATTTAATCATTGACTATATTATGCCCTTGTTCCTATCTTCGATAAGCATAGCATCTGATTCGCGGTCTCTCTTGCGAGGCATATTGCGCAAATACTGTGTGTACGAACTTACCATTTCAAGAGCATACGAAATTACTTCCTGGAAAGAGCGTATTTCGATGTGCACGTTCTACAGCAACAGCATCATCCCTATTGCCTTTTATTCTTCACGCTTCTCTAATTGCCTCAAATATGTATATTCACTGGTCTCTAACTTTGATTACACTGTGCACGAAGCAAACCGCTAACCACTTGTTGAAACTTTCAATGAACTCTCAAAAATAGACCAACACTATAGAATCGCTCTAAGTCCTACCATTTCCGATGCTCCCGGACATACGCGGACAAGGCTGATGCTTTTGGCTTGCCCCATCTAATTAAAAGATCTGGTAGAGACCGTGGTCCCATTGATAATATATCGTGTAAGAGCCAGTTCTTTCTGCTGGGCCTAGCGGCAACTGAATAGCACACAAGCAGTTATTCTTGGATTACCGTTGCACAAGCACTTTGACGAATATTGGCAAGAAACATGGAACAGGCCACATTGGATGAATCCTCCAAAGGGTGTTAACATATTTAGATAGCAGCTTTCCTTTTTTCTTTCCTTTTCTTTTCTACTTTTGAGCGCTGTAATCGCCCGATAACTCCATATCTACGCCAAACTGCTGATAGGTCACTTTGTATCTGAGCCGCAGAGGTTCCTGTTGGAAGTGTGTGTTAATAAGTGGTTTGTCATTCATCAATTTTTGCAGAGCAAAGCGACGAACCTTGTTTGGATTTTTGAGGACAATGTTCTGAGTCACAGAATTCTCTGTCTTTGCTGGCATCGTCTCTGACGACTGGGGCTCCATCTTGAGCTGCATCGATTTCGGTGCTGCTAGCCGGAGCGTCAAGTGCTCCATGTCCGCTGTCGATCGATTAGAGAAAAGAGCTTTGAGGTACCAGATAGTATCGGCCTGTTGGACTTGCAGAACAATGTGTAAACCGTTCTTGTTGACCAGGTCAACTAAATCCGCTCTTCTGTTTAGCAAATAACACGCGGGTAAGGCTTTGATGATAAATAGAAAGCTTACCCGGTTCGTGAGCTTCGCCTCCTCCGTTTCTAGATACAGGTTCCTGGAAATGATCGCTTGCCGTGCTGGGCGTGCCGAACGATGATGTGGATATGGTTGGAGAGACGGCGGTAGCAGTAGCAGGTGGTGCGGTGGCGGGAGAGGTCAAAAACGCGAGAGGGTCGAGTTGCTGTTGCTGTTGCTGCTGTTGAGGTGGTGAAGGAGAGATTTGTGCGCTCGAGCCAAAAAGATCGCTCAGTTCGTCTAAAACATTTGCCTTGCTGCTGGTTGCGGCGGTGCTGCTTTGCCTAGATTGAAAAGGAGCAGCACCAGCGGCGGGTGTGTCGTCGAGATCGATCAAGCTGATCGCTTGCTTAGGTTCTTCCTGCGAATCCGTTTGCTTTGGTGGTTTTCCACTAATCTCGTACTGTGTATCGTAGATACCCTTGACAACATCGGCAAACTTTGCCATGACATTGTTGATCATATCATTTAAAGTAAGAAGGTTCTCTGCAAAGTCGTGTGTGTTACTACTAAAGTGCTGCTTTGCAAAGACTCGTTTATATACTTGCCAATCTTTTCTGTGTCCTCTTCCTCTGTAATCATCTTTTGGATTTTTGGTTGAGCACCGGCGCTTGCATTCTTCAATTCCATTAACGCTTCGTTTCCGGTAATCTGCTCGCCAGGTTTGACATTTTCCAGCATCTCGTACAACAGAATCACTTTCTCCTGTATCCTGTGTAGATCCTCTTCGAACTTTTGCTTATAATTTGGCTTGGCTCGTTGGTCCTAATCTCTTCTACATAAATATTCAAATTTTCCTTTCACTCATCGCAAGAAGAAAGAGCAACTTACATAACCAGACATGACTTTCATGAGCTGGTTTGCTTCAACAAGATCCTGTGGCCGTCCTCGACGGATAAGTTCTTGTAATTTCTAAAACAAGCAGGTTCAAATGTTAGTCGAGGGAGCAACAGGCTTGTGCGTAAAATACAGGAAGCTTACAGCTGACTGTGCTAGGCGATCCTCTTCCTCCAACTCCTCTGCGGACTTGAGCGACTGTGATGGCGCGAGCGCGGCAATCGAGGAATCTCGCAGTTCTGGGAACCGGTAACCTGGATATACACACTGTAAGTCATCCTTTGTTGCAATTGTACAGGTCGTTGTTTCGGAAATCACCTTTGTACCGTAGCAGCCGGTACATATCTTTGATGTGTACTAGATCATCCTTGTGCCGAGACATATCTGCCAAGGCAACCTTCCATTCTTTTATAAGGTACAAAATTCGTTGAATGACAGGGTTCGGAAAAGGCTACATCAAATACATGTTTTTTTACTTAGTCGATGCCTCTTTCTTGATTGTAGACGCAGGACTTACTGCGGGGCGTTCGGGAAACTTGCGAACAAGCTCGTTGAGGAATTCTTTCGTCGCAATCTGCAAGTGAAAAGGGTATCCGCAGTTCTTTACACAGTTATCCAAAAGCTATGTATATTGGTCCAAGAAGTCAACATTTTCCCCGAGCATATTTTTTCTTTGATGATATATATAATCTTCACTTACTGTGAGTGCCAGCATGGCCTGGTTCAAATTCTTGCTATTCACGAGACGCACTATTGTCATGGCTGCTTCGCGTGGCCTGTGGGGCAGGTCAGGTCCACCGTACACTGCTGCTCTCAACTTCATAACTTACGCATTGCCTTGCTTTTTATTTATCATTTCGCAAATCTCGAGATTCAAAGCAAGGTCGGGCTCAAAGCGCGCAGGACTGCATGCTCCCTCTGTTGTTGCGTGTGAGGATTAGAATGACTCTTGAAGTTACGCCGCTGCTGCTGCTGCTGCTGCTGTTTTACCAATAAAGTCCTGTATAGGTGTTGACATATTCGCGTCTTCTGTTGTTATACCCGTCAGTCAGAGTTTCACCGCCAAGAAGACGATGCTGAATTGTCGGCCAAGATGGTTACTCGTCGGTCGGAAGTCTTGGAATTGGTGTTCCCCTTCTTTCCCACTTTAAACCATCGCACGTGATCTGCGCGCCGACAAAAAAAAAAAAAAAAAAAAAAAAAAATCGATACGCCTTTGCCGCGATAGGTATAAACACTGGACTTGGTATTTGGCGTTGATGGTAATTACATTCATGCTGCAAGTCGTTGGTGGTGCCGTTAAAGGGAATGAAACCATCAGTTCTAGTAGGTGGAACGTGCGTCGTTTATCAGCAGCAGCACGAGGTCGGTTATGCGCTTTTACATATTATAGTTTATTTCTATTTTCTCTAACGTTGTCGGACGCGATGCATTCTAATTTCCCTACTTTGTATTGTAAATGGTCTCCACCGATATCAACGGATAGTTTCAGAAGATTTCTATGTCCGTTATCATAGCAATGGTAAGTCGATAGCAAAGAAGTCTACAGGTTATCAACTTGTCGGAACGGCAGAATATCATTCAGAAGTGAAGTCTAGGGAAATAGCATCCGTGCGTTCATGCACCGTAGTGTCCTATTATCTATCCTGTAGACATCTCTCAAATGGATAGCAATGCACATTTTAGCTAAACCATTGCATACTTTAAAACGATTTGATGTCGCTGTGTTTAAAAGATCTACCTATTGCTGACGCCATGAGAGGACGAATCTCCGAATAATGTATATGTTGCTTTCCTCCCATTTAAGTGCTGCCGAAGATTCGAAACTCACAGGATGATACAGTCTTTGGTGGATCTCCAGTTGTCCCTTGTATTGAAATCGCTCGTTGTAGCCTTGCTCACCACAAGTATTTGGAATTCTCTACATGGAAATTTGAAGAAGAAGCAGCAGCAAGTACTAGTATGTAATACTCGGCCTCAATACTAACTTACTCTCGGCCTTGATATTACAGCAGCAGATTTGCGAGTGTGGTCGTGCGTGGGCTTCAAATGGCTACGTCGACCGTACATCGAAATCGTATAATCGACATCCTTCTTCAATTCTCCTACGATATGTGTTTCGTTCTGCAGTCATAGAACACCAGTCGATGTGAAAATAAATGGATCCATAACCGCATAGCTTCTTTAGCTTCGCAACGTCAACGGGGGGATAAAGAACATACTGGGGCTAAGAGCGATGCCTCTGGATTCTTCTCTGTCTCGCGCGTTCGCCTTCAGCATGCGAATGAGGTTTCCTGTATTGCATATGAATTAATAAAGAGGGATTTTAGATTGCAGTGCAAAAATCTTCCACAGTCCAAGCGTTTTAGGCAAGTTCCTCAAATCAGCAAAGGAAGTAGAAATATATAAGTTGCCTACGTGGACAGCGACGAAATGTCTTCGGGCCTTCACTTGAGTATCACGAGTCTTCCCACATAGCCAAAAAAAAAAAAAAAAAAAAAAAAAAAAAAAAGAAAAGACCTGCGAATGGAAACTTATTGAGCAAAGCAGAGGTGCTAACTTACCGATCCAGTCCATTAACATGATACATAGCTGATTTTTCTGATGTTCTTGATCAAATGGCAGCCTCTCCAAACACTTTATCATACATGTAAACACATGTATGTTCTTACTGTGCTGCTTCGATACTATCAGTGGGCTGGGACCTCGTGCCATCCGTTCCGAAGCGCTCAACTCTACGTCTTCATGCATCATGATAATATTGATTTTTCGTCCAGAAACAGTCGAAACGGTCAAGTTTCAGTTTGCGAACGTTGCATCATTCTCCATTCCAGCTTCTTCAGTTGCAACGCTACATTTCTCACCCATTTGGCCTTCCTTGCCACCTGAGAGCAGCAATATCGTGTGCTTCCACTCTTCCATAGCAAGCTAAAATAGCATTACATGCACAAGCTTAGCAATAATACCTCGCGTGGATGGCAAACCTTGAACAATCAAAGAGTTTGGATATAACTCTGTGATCCAATGATGGTGGACGGTTGTGTATATCGTCACAGATACGTCCATTCTCACAGTGGGGGAAACACTGTGGTAGGAGCATCTCCAAGCTTTTGTGCTCTTCTTTCTCGCGTCGTTCTACTGTTTTCACTTGCGCTCTGTTACGGCATAAAACGCGACATTTCTCCACCTCCTTGATGATCCCTATTTCCACTTCGGGAAGGCGTGGGATATTGCCAGGCGTCGCTTACTCCTTGTATCGACCACTGCTCAAAACCGAACTCATTGTTCAGTATCTTGCTTGAATAGAAAGCAAGGAATCGTATCAACGATCAAAGACAAGGCCAAGTTATTCGATATCAGACGATTGCATTGCGAGAGTTAATATATTTTAACTACTTACCTTAATGCAAATCGATCTTCGCGATTGTCGCCTTCCCAGTTGCGCAGTAACTCCAAAGCGAGTCCTGTCAGAACCTCCTTTTCCCGGAAGCCGTCGATGAAACTATTCGGGATTTCTGTGTTCTTCTTCAGGTACTATTTGACAGAAATTAGACAAGGCGGAACTCTCAACGAGAGAGTAAGAAAGAATTTTACCAAGGCGAACGTCCAATGATGTAAGATCGTTCGGTCTGAATCGAGGATGGCCATCGGCACTATCTCCCCGATATCGAATTGTCCATGCTCTTCCTCTTAACGCGCATCCACATGCGTAAGTAATATCTCTAGAGCAGGATATTTTCAAACAAGCTATTACCTCCTCCTTCTCAGCATGCTGTCTCTCGTTGACGGCTCCAATAGCTTATGCACTTCCTCTATACTCAGAATTGGTATAGGGTGCTCTAAAAAATTATCGCATCTATGTAACTTACCTTCTAGTGTTCGTTCCGCTGCTATCTTCACAGCAGATGAGGGTATGAAGTGGTCACGTGCTGGAATAGACTGGGATAGCACAGCTTGGGATGGGATGCTACCTTGCTTAAGGTTTCAGACTGGGAACGGATGCATCCAACAGAAAAACTGTCCATAACATCCAGTTGCGTTGCTAAATCTTTCGTTCGTCTCTATCGAATCACTAACCGCATCCTTTTCTTATAACTTACCGTCGCCTAAATCCCAATTTCCGAGTTTTATCTCCACTAGCAACAAATTCCTATCAATTCCTCCAACTCATTACTCCTTCCAACGCTGCACTGAGTTACCTGCTAAATTCGACAATCTTGATTTTTTCGAACACATGCTTGCTTCCTCTGCCTGATCGTCCTCTAAGCATACAGTACAGACATACAACTTTCTCTCCTGTTAATTAAATTACATCAGCATACTACCTTCCCGCTCCCGTTTCTAACTTCGGGTGCACTCCACAGCACGATTCCAGCTGCATCGAGAATGACAACGGAAGTACCATTCCATATCGTCTTTGTAGTCCGATACGTATGTAAAAGCGTTTCACTACTGTGGCTGTCGTGATATCAGCTCCAGTTCCAGTTTTCCGCTGCCTCCGTGATGTGTCCGGGAATAGATATATCAAAACTTGATTTGAAGAACCACGTCATCGAGTTTTGGACAAGCTCTCGGGTCTAGGGCGACTCGAAAGGAGGATGATTATCGAGGAGACTGGGGTCTTCATACACGCAGAAGGGTAGCCGTAACTTGAGACATAGGAATGAGTAACAGGAAAGAAAAGAAAAGAAAGGGAAGGCTGTAGTTCTGGTGACTTTTTGAAATGATGCCAAGTAACGTCTGATGTGAATCGACAGTATGATGCATGTCCAAAGTTTTGCAGTCATGATAGCATGCAAAATTTGCTGCTCAGACATTGCAGATACCCTTCCTTAACACGCTCTTGGATATAAAATATTCGGTTAACAGCGGATCATCCATGCTGAAGGACCTACATGCTGTTGAAGCCATGAGAGGAATATATAGATATCCCGGAAAGGTAGATAACCGTATATATAGACTCCGTACTTATTACACCATCTACATTGGAAGTTATGCATGCATAGATCTTTATTGCCTGGGGGATCATTGACAATATGGTGTCAATTGTTCATTGATGGTGTAACCGATGCATCTGCATCTGGGAGAGATTTTGTCCGATGACCAGAGTGATCGGCGCCGCGAGACATCAGCGCTAGCTGCAAACTGCTTATTTTACTGGATTAAGGCAGCGAAAAGATGATGTAAACTGCTGATGCTACCGGGCCGATAGTAAAAGCGAACATAGTTTAGAAAATGCTTGGCTTCTTTTCTTTTTTCACACCATTTCTACTTCTCTTCGTCCTCCTTCTCTCCCTCTCCTCCTCCCTTTTATCGTTAATAGATTGCCGCACCCGCTGGCTTTTCATAGAAGACATAGACTCAAGATTAGTAACGGGATCAAACGTCGTTGTGACGAGCACTGTTGGGGTAATTTGTTGTAACCATAACATTGATTTTCCTGAAAAGATATGAACGCTGGTCGTCTATCCTTCTTGTCGATTATTTTCATTTTTGCACTGTTACTGTGTGGCGATACCCGTGCACAGTTCTCTGACATCAATGTCAATCACCTCGTCGTCTTTGGAGACTCTTACACTGGTACGTAGAGCGATCGGCTGAGCAACCCCAAGAACGAAGATGGTTTGCAACCCGATGGAGCTAAAGTGAAACCAACTATTTAGCGGACGGTTCAGACAATATCAACGGTCCAAAATGGGTTAGACAGCTAGCGAACGCGTGGAGCAATACCACTTTGTTGAACTATGCAGTCGGCGGCGCTCTCTGCAACGACACGCCCAGCACTGCATCCCACTCTAGCGTCGAAAAGCAAGCTACTCTTTTCTTGCAGAACAGTACACGCTTCGATCCAAACACCACAGTTTACAGCATTTTCGTTGGTATCAACGATATGGTCAATGGCGTCTGTGAGTCTAGAATATACGACCCATAACTATTTAAGCACTGGGACATGCAGTATAACTAACATACATCGTCTCACGCACACAAAAAAGCTGCACCCGACGTCGTTGCGTGCATCCACGGGGAAATGCTTCGCTTGAATCAGCAAGTCCAGGGCACTCATTTTTTGATATTTAACATGGTCCCTTTCCATCGCAGTCCTCGCATTCTTTTGGATAACACTGTCGCCCAGAGCCAACAATGGATCCAGCAATTCAATCAGCTTCTCAACTCAACACTCGCACAGATGCAAGGTTTTGACATTGTTCTCATTGATAACTTTAACGTTGTCTCCAATGTTCTTGACAACCCTGCAAATTTTGGTATCACACAGAATATTACAGATTACTATTTGCGCACGCATAGCAAGACTTCGCCAAATATAGACCAAGAGGCTAATCAGTATGCATGGTTTGATATCACGCATGTTACGAACATTGTCCATCAGCAGATCACAGCGGCGATCACAGGCCAGCAACCTTTCCAATCCATCCCTCTTGCACGATCGCCATCGCTGTCACTTTCTGCACCTAATGCATTGTCTCGCGGTGCAACGGCCGTAACTAGCTTAGTGTTTGCAGTAGCAACAGTGTGTCTTTACGTTTTGTTCTAGAAATTCTTTTTGCTTTCTTCTATGTTTGCTTTGTTTTGTGTTAACTCTAGAGTAGAATAATTGCATGATTGTGTCGTCTGCGCATGTTGCGTGTATGTGGGCTGTAGGATGGTATTACGATGCAGTGTTGTTCTTATTGCTACTGTCGTTCTTGTCGCCGTCGACGGACGGTGAAGGGAATGGTGCTTCCTTGCGGGACTCCTCCAGCAGTTTATCAATGCCTTTTTGTTTCAAAGTTACCTTTATAAGAAAAACTATTAGCTTCTTCCTTGTTGCCTTTTCTGTATATGCTGTTGTTATTGACAGTTACCATGACACAGGCTCTGTAGTCTTTAAACAATTCTTCGCATTCCGGCCGGGTGTCGCCCTTAAGAAACTTTTCAGAGTACCATTTATTGAAGCAAGCATCGTACTTTTGCTTCAATTCTGTGCAATCAGGTCCAACGCTCGACGACATTGTCGCTCCGTGCAAGGGTGTTAAAGTGTGTGCGTAGTTTCCCGAATTTTCATTGTCCCAGCAGCGCGGGGCGGGCTGGCGGCAGATGGAGATTTCGACTCCCACCACTCCTCCCACTCCTCTCTCTTTCTTCTCCCGCTACTGCTGCTATGTCAAGCAACGATGCAGAACTGTTGAGACGAATCAACGAGCTTTCCGGTGCCATTCAACAGCATCGTCTGAATCAGTCGAGCAATCGAGGTCGCGGTTTCGCAAGAGGGATGTGGCCACCGAGAGGACGTGGCAGAGGTGGATCATACAACCTGACACTTCACAACGCTGGGACAACACGCTCCGGCTCGTACAATCGCACGCTGGGCAAAACTGGCGCTGCTGCAACGTTACCCTTTCATTCTCACAACATGACGCTGAATAACACGATACCAAAACCAAGCTATTCTCCACACGCAGTGATATCAAGACCACCACTACCACCACCACCACCACCAATGATACCCAACCCTTCATCACCGATTGCGCGCCCAAGCCCGCACCGTAAACTCATCAACAACACTGCCGTCCCCATTGTTCAGAGCACGACCCCGACGGGAGAGAGAAGTGTGACGATTGATGGCATCAATTTTATCGTAAAAGGCAGAAAATTGATACGACAAGATCGCTTAAGCAATCGGTCATTGCCACCGACAATCCAACCTGGTTCTCTCATCCGGCTGCGACGACGAACATCGAAACGGTAAATATTCCATTGTATGTGGATCGATGGTGCTAACTGGATTATGTATGCAATAGAAAAGGGATTACGACTCCAGGTTTGAAACGCAGCAAACAAGGAAACATGGTATACATACCCGGTCCGCAATCTGAAGGTTATGTTCGGCAAGGGAAGGCTGGAAAAACTCTTGTTTTGAAAGAGAAGCAGCAGCAACAGACAAAAACCTACTGTGGAATATATACACGCTACGGTACGTTGCCACCAAACCATTAGTATACCCTTGCCTCTCCTTTAGGTGATGATGACGACGAGAAAAAATTTGTATAGGAAAATGCAAGAAAGGTGCACGCTGTCCGTTCATTCACGACCCGAGCCGCCGTGCTGTTTGTCCGTGGTTCTTGAAGAACGAATGCAAGAAACCTGCTGGGCAGTGTCGATTATCGCACGAGCCTACACCAGAAGTTATGCCGCACTGCAGTTACTTCCAGCGTGGCAGTTGTACAAGGGAGTCTTGTATGTTTATGCATGTGCATGTCCGGCCGGACGCGCCAGTTTGCAGAGCATTTGCAGTTGAAGGCTATTGTAGCAAAGGATTGGCGTGCAAAAACAAACATGTGCACGTGTGCCCTGAATTTGCAGCAACAGGCAAATGCTCAAATGCAAACTGTCTTATGCCGCACGTAGCACGACGAACAAAAGAGCAGTCTGGTGTTGCCGGTGTGGCTAGTTTGCGAAGCTGGGTGAGTGCCAAATATTTGCATGAACAGAAAACGCAGCAACAACAGCAGAAACAGCAGCAGCAGCAGCGTCGCGGCGAAGATATAGGAAAACAGGAACAGCAACGAACAGACGAGCGATCAGATACTGTTGCACGCTCGCAACAGGAGGAGGAAGAAGAAGAGGGATTTGTGCGACTCTTCGACGATAATGACGATGAAGGATGGTCGCAATATCAGATAAAAGAAGATGATGGACAAGAACTACGATTTAGTGAAGAACAAGAAGAGGAGGATGAAAATAATGACAATGAACAACAGCAAGAAGAAGAATACAAAGAAAGCTCTGAAGAAAGCATGGATGAAGATGATGATTATGAAGAATATGAAATAGAAGATCAGAATGATTAAAGATGACTTTTTAAAAGGAATTTGTTGCTTCAGTAATGCTGGGAACAAAAGAGCTGGGAAGAAAAACGATCTGCTGTGGTTTGTCATATGGAAAAAACAAGGACCGAAGCCCGCTATATTATTTAATGTGGAATACCATAGCACTGGGGATGAGGGAAAAACGATCTGCCGGGGTTTGTCATTGGGAAAAACCAAAGGACCGAAGCCCAGTATATTATTTAGGGTGGAAGAATTCCACAGCAGCAGGATACTGCAGCTAGTTCTTCTTCCATATAATATACACAATGACTCCTATAACAGTTCCCAATGAAGCACGACGTATACTCACCCTCCTCGCTCAAGAAAACCCTGCTCTAAAGATATCCAAAGAGGATATTCGGAACCAGGTTACCTTTGAAGGTAACGAGACACCGATGCTTCCCGGCGGCCTCAAGTCGGATGCTCTCTGTGCGGCTATCTTTTCTGCGTTTGGACTGGTAGCCGACCAGATAGCCAGGCAACGCTTTGGGTAATAGATTTACTACAGATTTTAAGGACGTTCTGCTGACGCGATGGTTTTCGCAGGGGCGAGCCCAGCAAGGTCAAGGTGAACACTACACATGCAACCTTGTTTTTGGCAAACGTAGGTCTTTTTTCTGTCAATGGCAAGTTTGGTGGCGACAAGGATAAACCAGCTCCAAACTGGGAGGAAGATGGCATGTGGGGTCCGCCTATGCACAGCGCTGCCACGCGCATTTATGAAACTAAGGATGGTCGCTATTTCCAGCTTCACGGTGATTTGAATGCAAGCTTCCTGCTCAAAGACATTGGACTGGAAGACAAGCGGGATATTAGTCTAGAAGAAGCACAGCAGATTGTCGCAAACTGGGTGAAACAATACACGGCGGATGAATTGGAGAAAATGATGGTTGAGCAAAAACACAGCGGAAGCAAGTGCTACAAGCCCGAAGAATGGCTAGCAACAGATATGGGCAAAGCGTTGGCTGCAAGACCGCTCTGCGATGTTCGGCAACTTACACCACCTACCAATGAACCTGTGCCGTATCTTTCGCCATCGAATGCTAAGCGCATTTTGGAGGGTATCAAGGTCGTTGAAATGGGCAAGTGCTACTTGAAAGAGAGAGAAAAATGGTTCCCATTTCTAACAATATATTCCAGTCCGAGTAATTGCTGGTCCTACTATTGGCAGGACGTTGGCAGAACTCGGTGCTCGGGTTATCAAGGTGAATCCACCGCATTTGCGTGACATTACTATGCTTCAATACACTTTGACGGCTGGCAAGCACACAGTTGCTCTGGATGCCCGGGATCCTAAGCAAAAGGCCCAACTTGAAGAGCTAGTGAGCCAGGCCGACGTGTTTATCAATGGGTTCCGGCCAAACTCTTTGGAACGTCTGGGATTCGGCAAGCAGCGCGTGTTAGAATTGGTGAAGAAGGCTCGAGGCGAGAACGCCAGTATCGTTTACGTGGACGAGAGCTCGTACGGCCCCGAAGGTCCCTACAATGGCCGACCTGGCTGGCAACAAATCGGCGACACCGCAAGTGGTGCATCGTACGTGCAAGGCCGTACCTTGGGACTTGACAATGAAGAGTGCGTGCTCCCTCCCCTACCTATCTCTGATCTTCTCACTGGAATCGTCGGCGCAACCAGTATTTTATGCGCCCTGCGTGATCGTGCCGTGCAAGGCGGCAGCTACTATGTCTCTGCAAGCCTTGTCAAAGTTAAAATGGTGAACGTCGCCTTGGGAACTTATCCAGAAGAAATCATCAAAAAGGTCGCTGCAGAGTACGACTTCGGCTCGATGCGCGCTATTGATAATGTTTCCGACTTGTTGTTTAAGGTCATCAAAGGATGGAAGCAAAAGCATCCTCGAGAAATCGACCTCAATGGTGACAGCCCCTTCTTTGTTGAGTTTCAAGAGGGACCACTGGGCAAAATGCGCATTGTAGCGCCTGTTACGCAGATCGAAAACTACCCCTTAAAGTGGGATCATCCACCTCGTCCGTATGGAAATGATGAACCAACTTTTGTATATTAGCTGATTGAATAATAAAAAAATTATGTCGTTGCGTTACAAGTTTATTCTTGGTTTAGTATATCTTTTGGCTGTCTCTGGTGGCGAGAATGCGGTAATATATATAAATTGCCGGTTACAGTGATAATATAATGATAACAGTGAAACGAAGAGCAATTACACGGATGTTCTGGTTGAAACAAAGAGGACTCTAGTGTGAATGATTGACGAGTCTATAGAAGCAGAGGTCGCAAACACGTGCCCATTCTCCTCTGTCTCGGTTGAGAGGATCAAAAAGAGGTAAGCGATTTGCACTGTGCTTGTGACAAATGAGGATGCCACAGCTAACAAATTTCACTGTCAAAAAAAGGAAAGCTCCAAATGCATTGCCACCTTGTTTTACCTTCTACAGTGATGACGGCGATTGTACCAGGTGAATTCGACATTGCACCGTTTCTCACCTAGCGTGAACTGGCATGCTGTTGACTGCGCATCGTTGACCCAATCATTTGGCGAGCACAGCATGAAATCAGTACTGCGAGAATCATGAGGTATATGCAAGAGGTAGTGATGAAAATGCACATCCTGGTCTTGTTGATGATTCTGCAAGTACTAAAAGGGTGTTTACTTGGCTTGTTTGTATATAAACCTTGGGCATTTGTTTGTTTTACCTGTGGTAGCAACTGAGGCTCTGTGGCAACACACGTGCCAGTAACGATGAGATCTGTTGTGTAGCCCAAATGGTCCTGCTCTCGGCTGATGATGGTGCCTGTACCCACGGCGCCTCCAAAAACCAGGCCGGCCGTCCAGCGAGCACGGGTCATGAGCAGTGGAGTAAACGACATGCTGCTGCTGCTACTGTCTTGGCGAGCTTGAATTGCGCTGGTAGATGAGGAAACAACCAATGCAGCCTCGTTATCCTGTGAACGGTCCAAAAGTTGCTCGAGGTCCTTGAGCATGCGCTCCTGTCTGAACAGTAATTGCTGGTATGTTTCCACATGTTTCCTATAATTCTCTTCCTTCTTGTCGAATGATTTTAAAAGCACCCGGTGCTTTTGCAACAATTCCTTGACAAGGGTTTCTGAGCGAGAGATATCTTGCGCAAGGTGCTCCAACTTTGCAGCATGCGCGATACAGCTAGTCACCAGATGGATAAGGGAAGAATCCTCATCCTTTGACGCAGCGGTCAACAATGCAGCGCATGCATTCAAAGAATTGTCTCCAATAATAGTATCTCTGGGAAGACTCGTCTGCATGATCGCCAAGTAGGAGGTCGGTGTATCAAGCGAGCGATTGCTCTGCTGCTTTGTTGCTTCACTACTAGCTGTCACTATTTCTTCCTCTGTTACTGCTGCTGCCGCTGCCGACGAGCTGAGGGGCCTTATTGGTGTGGAAGCTTCTTCTGCGACGTTGTTCACATCCTGCGATTCCCAAAAGGTCTCCATATTTGCGCCGCTACCATCATTATCCTCGACCTTGCTACTGGGAAAGATATCGTGAAATTGCTCGCTATCGAGCTGAAGGTCCTTCACCTGCTGCTCTTGCTCTTGCTCCTCCACTTGCTGTCGCTGTTGCTGCTGCTGATCTTCTACTACAGAGGCCTGGGCCGACATCGTCGCTGTGCCTACGTGGTGGCGTTTCTCCTTCGTCGTCATCGTTGACTCCTGATGCATTTTGGTCTCTGCGGCGTCATCACTTTTGGTCGACTCCTGACTGGCCTGACTATTATCTCCCTTCGTATTCGACTCGTCGTTGTCATTGCTATCAACTGTAACAAGGTTGCTCCTCTTGGTTGTCTGTCTATTGCAAGCTTCACAAGTTTGTTGGCGGAGGTGTGATACAGGTTGCAGAGAGGGTTGCCGAGCAGATTTGTTTGATGAGGATATAGAAGAAAATACCGAAGATATGGACGAATGGTTGTGCATTGAAACCAAGCTACCGGTACTTCCGGTAGCAGCAGCGACCGGGAAATTCAATAATGATGACGGCAACGAAGCTGTTGTTGCAGCGGAAACATCTTGCTGCTTTTGAAGAGGATGCAGCGATGCATTATCTTGCTTTGATGCAAACAAAATAGGGTCAAAAAAGAAGCCCGATTCCTGCGCTGCTGTTTCCATGGGTGGTAACTGAGGTGGTTTTTCATCCACAAAGGATGTAGTCGGTCCAGAAGCAGGAGCAGCAGCATTTTGTATAGTGACAGAGCGTTCCTCGCGATTGGATGACATTAGAGATGAGGCCTTAGAGGAAGAGGAGCCGTCGTCGCCACCTGGAGACGACGATTCTTGGCTTGCCCGTGATCGTTGTCCGAACGGTGACCAAGACGAACGTTTACCATTTGTAGGCCGTGGAGTCTCCGGTGGAGACGGTATACAGCCGCTGCATTCTTGCTTATTATTTTTGTTGCGTATCTTGTCCAGCTTTGAAGGTTTCTTTTTATCATCCTTGGAACGGTGTGGTGATGATAAGTTGCCGACCATCTTTGCCAAACTGGAAGCCGTTGCTCTAGAAAGTGATTGGCGTCGAGAAATGAACGATGAAGGCTTCTGACGTTGTTGCTTTTGCCGTTTTTGTTTATACTCTTTTGTAGACCCTGGATGATTAGGATCGACTGTTGCGAATGACTGCATTGAAAGTAAAGAGGTGGATTTGATCATGGCTGAAACACTGTTACGAAGAAGCGACCGCCGTCGATGAGGCGTTTCTGGCTGGCATGAAGCCGTGCTTTGGACCGAGGACGTACCATCTTCGCTGCTACGTTTCCTGCCGTAGCGTGACATGAACCCTCGGTTGGTACTGCTATTGTTATCGTCGGAGGAGGGCATTGCAAACGGGAGGCAAAGGATGAAAGAAACAGGAAAAGATGTAATACTCTGCTGGCCCTCGATAGGGGTATCGCTTCCCCACATCTCCTAAAAAGTGGGTTACAGAAAAGAGGGACCTTCTTTTGTTCAGGGAACTCGCATGATGCGTGGTCCTCATCATCATTTTGCACGAGACACTGTGGTATACAAAAATTTAGTCGAAACTTCTCTGGAGGCAGCAGAATTCGACATCGGGTTTCATCTCTCGGTCGCACAGCAGTTAAATAAAAACTTATTTACGCTCGGTATGAAAACAAAGCAGTAGTGGCATGGGTGTATTTACACTAGCCGCATGTCGCTGCTCTCCTGCTGCTTTACCCGCATCGTTCTCTCGACGCCATTGTACTTCATGCAGTGACAAACGTGGTCTGGCAGAGGAGGAGGTCAGGCAGCAAAGACGTCAAACGAATTTTGGATGGGATGTGCGGCCCTGAATCGGCCGAGAAGTTCCACGAGTCCCTTTATTGTCCTGACGCTCTTTGCACGCCACACAGATTATTCTTGTCCCTCTGCTCCTCAAATGTCACTGCTGCTTCTAGACTGATATCCCTTTCATTCACAGGTTCATGTTTCTAACACTGTCACGCAAACGCCAACAAGCCGAGTAACCTTGCCGTCATCGATAACTATAGTAACAAATAATAAGGAGAAAACACGAAATGCATTAATTACAGAAATTGCCTAAAACTTGCAGGCTATACAGATTTTATATCTCTGATGTTTTAGTATGTACATGACCAGAGCCTCTTGTCCCACTAACTTGTTGCTAGAACGTATATTATGACAAGAATCTGCAAAAATGATACGTCTGGCTCGTTGCTAGGGAGTGCGAGGAGTAAATTAAAATATAAGTATTGAAATGTATGCGTTCACAGACATCTTTGGTTGGATATCGAATTAGGGCGTAACTGTGTAAAGAGGGTATATATACATAGTAGGTATGTGCATGTAGGAATTGTGAGAGATTTCTTTTTTTCAATAGCTTCGGCAAAGAGACACCAGAAGACTGATGAGCACCGTCAAAATCAGAATTGCTAATCAAAAAGGAAATGAGCGTCCTTCCTTTTGGCTTTTTGCTGCATGCATTCTTTAACTTACCGACCGTTGGAATCCAACTTTGCAGAGCATCCCATATATCTTGTCGCCGCCGAGCTGCTTTGACTCGTTTGTCCAAATTGCTCAGTCTGATGAGATAGTTTGCACCCTTTCTGTAATTTTCTATGGATGTAACTAATCTCTCATGCCTCGTGTGTGCTTTTTGCATCTGCGGTTTCCGCTGCGATGTCTGCTGTAACGTTTGCAGCATTCGATCTCGACTGTCTTGTCGTCTTTGAGTAATTTTTGTGTTCAAAAGCTGCACTTGTTGATCCAGCGTCTGAAGCTTTGTGATGTATCCTTCTATTTCTTCTTTGCAACTTGCAATCTTGTTCCCTTGGCTACAGACGAGGTTTTGCATTTGCTTAATGTCAGAGCAAAGCTTCTGGATAATCCGTTCAGATGATCTAAGCAAAGATCAATCAGCATTGTGAAAAGCTTCAGGTATGCCCAAAAAGCACCTACATTGGAGCATCGTACATATTAGATAGGGCATTGGAGACGGAATGATTATCAAAGTGGGCCCACGATTCAGGCACAGAGAATGTTTGCATTTGATCGTGTATCCTATGCAAATCCAGTGGCGACAGTGTAATAGAATCTTTTCTAGTTACTGACAGCTCCGTTTCGATTCTGTTCCTCGGGAATAGCCGGGCGTTCTTGCGTTTGGTCTGGAGTTTACGCAAGAAATTGTCCTTGCGTACACGACCGCGGCGCCGGCGACGAGTATGCATGTAGGCTTCATCCATGGACACATATCCAGTCGCCACATTATCTTCGCCTCCCGATGTATAATTGCTGCTGTTTGCGGAATTGTGATGCTCTTTGATGCGAGACAGTAGCCTACGCTGCCGCGGTCGTCCTTTACTCCTGAAACCGAAACGGTCGTCGACGACTTTCCACCTCTTTCCCGCTGCTTTTCCGCCGTGCAAAACAGTCAACATGTCATCGTCGCTTGTGAGACTGCCTTGTCTTTTACGAGTTGAACGACCCAATCGGCGCACGGTGCTGACTAGACGAGAGGCAATTTGCTGGCCCCGCTTTGGATACGTCGACAGGGGCAGGTACGCAAGTTGAGACTGGTAAGGACTGATGCCTAAATTGTCAGCAGAATCGTCCCCAAAGCTCAAGTCTCTCAGGGCTGTAGTCGAAATATTCTTTTGCGTAACTAGCCGCTTCACTTCTTGAAATTCCATCGCAATGGAGGGAAACGTTTGGGGTGGACAAGTGAATTGTCACCTTGTGGGGCGTTGTGCGGATCACACTTTTGCGGACTTGAAAAAGTGCGTCGATCCGTGATCCGTCGTGCCGGGCGTTCAAAAATGAAAAGTATCTCATACTGTGCACATGGATAGTACTAGAACTGTACTACAAGGCAATTATATGTTGAAAGCGAGGTTTAAATGAAGAAAGACCAGGGATTATATGAGAAATGGATAACGAATGCCTGTTGCTTTTTTGCCTGTTTCGCTGCTTTTTCGCACACAAATTTATTGGAACACTTCCTGTTCTTCTTCGTTTCTTGTTCCGTTTCTTTTCAAATATTATTCCCTTTTCAATTGTATAAAGAATGGTCCATTGTACAGGCTGCTCATATCTATTCTTTTTGGTACGTTATCATATCTTTCCTATTTCGAACAGGGAAAGGTGTCAAAATACTCGAGAAAAATAGCATAAACATTGTTCTTTCCCTTCCTGTTTAAGTCAAGCGCAAAAAAGGAGTTCTTGCGAGATTGTCACGTGACTAACTTCTGAAGTAAAAAAATGTGTTGATTTCGACAGGTTCTGTGAAAGAACAACAGCCCGACGGGGGGCTCGAACCCCCAACCTTGAGATTAAGAGTCTCACGCTCTGCCAATTGAGCTAGCCGGGCCTCCTGGTTGCTTTTTAAAATTAAATGTACACCTTGAAACGTATGATTACGTGACTTTTTCGTAAGCTAACACATCAATTTTGATAGCTGCAAAGATAACCGAGAATTATTCCATACTACGGACAAAGTTTCGTGTCGAGTGGTACTCATTGACCTTAGACTACATCAATTTTTAATTTGTGTGCTTTGTGAGCATCAGTGGCTGTAACGTCCTGTGTTGCAAAGATGTACATGTTCCTTTTCAGTCATTCTGATTTCAGAATGCTGCACGTTTAGAATTTGACAAAGTCAATAACAACATTGCTGGAAGCAGTAGCTAACTATATTATTGTACTTGAACATCCGAGTTACAGGCGACAGACGACGTTTTGGAACGTTGTCAGCATTTTCGTGCTCAACACGAAGATGGAAATGCCGAACGAATTGAACAGCGGAAATGCGCCAGAAAACCGAGTAACACGCAAGAAAACGTGTTTTTGACGCTACATTTTATTATAAA
>NW_027192154.1:419373-444256 GCF_041956525.1 Rhizomucor pusillus
TTTGCGCGAGAGAGCGTCATCAGAATATAGTGACTATGTCGAAAACAGGATGGATATTTCAGCAAAAAATCCTCTCGAATGGTGGAAAGAGAAACATTCTGATTTCACGCCAAGTGGTTAGGAATTGTCTGGCCATACAGGTATAACATCATTGTTTTTCTTTTGCTTCTGGATTCTGGCTAGCATTTTCTCTGACGACGGACTTTACATACTGTAGGTATAAGCGCCTCGTCGGTTCAAATGATATTCTCCACTAGCGTGGACTCGAGCATCATTGAATCTAGAGACAAAATAGAGCGTGCATGCTGAAGATATTTAGACTGTGAGGAATCATTATAGATGATACCAGTTACGATGGATGACATGTAAAGTGTTACATATATTGCGCAATAGCCTACACAATATGGAATTGAGAACCGATTGTTTACAGTGATAACAGTCTCTATGCAAAGGAGGTCTTGCTTTCAATTTTCAGGATCTTCATAGTGATCTTCGAGTCTCAAGAGTATATATGCAGCTACTTAGTAGCCGGCAGTCTTTCGTCGCACTTTCCTTCTCAGTGCTTGATCGGTAAGGAGAGCCTTGCGAGCTCTTCTAGCTGATTTTTCGATGCTGGTTTGCTTTTCATGGCTTGCAGGCTTTCGGAGATTCCTTTGAGGTCACCATCCTCGAGGATCTTGGCTCTTCGGCGAAATTTCCTTGGATCTTGCTGGAGCTTTTCCGATGGTTGATTTGCGTATAAAAGCACCCATATCGAGTGCATCTGAGATGTAGTAATAGTGATTATAGAGCGCTCTTGTATGGATTTCATGCTCTATTAATTTCGTCGAGTCCTCTCAATTTTTCCATTGCATTGACTATCATGCGTTTACTCAAGCTATAAAAAGTTCCGTGTCCTGCAGAGTAGCAGTTAATTCAGGAGGACGTGCAACGTCGTTATAATCTCGGATGTGCTTCCATCCGTCAGCAGTCTATACGTCCACATGAAGTTTTGGGAGATAGTCCCTCTTGAGTGGCGAGAGGAATCTGGAATGACGACCAGAGATCGGGACCTCGTGGATATCCAGGATGTCCGTAGATTTCTCAAGTACAATCCTCTGTCTCGTAGGATGGAATAGTTTAAAGGACGTCAATTGATCGGCAACAGAGACGGTAGCCCAATTGTCTATCAATGGACATAAGGATCTGAATGACCTCCAGTATGGTTCCATTCGAGCAGAAAACATACCTATGCCTCATTCAAACGCGTTCCGTCGGTTGTGACAGACCCTATATCTGACGCTCTAAAACCACGTCTTTCAAACGGGCCCAGTACAGCAAAATCAAGAGCGTACGCGATGATGTAAGACCTGACTGATCCGCGAGGCCTTTCTTTGGGAAGTTGGATATCTCTTTCCATACAGGCAATGAGATTCCTCCGTTGCAACAGGCTATCACCACTTTCCGCCAGACTCAAAACATCTGGTACTGGCCGTAATGTTGTGGACATGATGCCGCGTAGGTAATGACAGACATAGTGTGAGTACGTTGAGGCTACTTCCTTTACGATGGCTTCTTGCATTTTGGAGTGCATGTTTCGAACGAAGAGATGTATTAGAAGGCACCATCATGCCGAGAACAAACCATCAACATTGTCTTACTTTTGATTTTTATTGCTATTCATACTGGAATATTTAAACGATTCCATATCATCGGTTGTACTTGGAGATGGTCAGGTATACTTCGTAAGACAATGTCGATGGTTTGTTCTCGGCATGATGATGCCTTCTAGAGTCCTAAATTGAGTCCCGTTCGGATCTCTGACCGTTTCGTTATCTATTCTGATTTGTTACCGTTTCTGTTACCCAGATCGCCGCATGGCAAGCGGTATGCACTGGTTGGGAGAACCGCTAGTGAAATGATGCTAATCAATAGCATAGAAGTACCGGAGGATATAATCCTCTTTAAGGTTCCACGCAAATTCTGGCCTGGCACCGATTTGCTAAGCAAGCTGATTGTCAAGCAACTAAGTACAGTTGATGCGGTGACCAAATCTGTTCTCGGCGTTCCAGACGGAACTTATATGACGAGCGGCACAGCCTTCGTGGACGGGAGTGAATGCGACATACTATACGTGCCGCGTCTGGCAACAAACAATAGTCTACCTCCGGTCATCCTCGAGGTGCAAAACATTGTATCAAGGAACTTCATGTTGAGAGTGATTCGATATTGCTTGAACGTCTACCAAGTTTGGAACAAGCTCCCAGTACTGGTTATCATATGTATCAACAAAGTCTCTCCGAAAGAGCTCGAAGATACGTTCACCCCAAAGGAGAACACGAAGTACCCCCTCGAGACGCCGTGTCTCCACTGGGCTGAGAGCTGCTTTCTGCTCACCAGGAAAGTATTGACCCCTATATCAATGTCGAGGAGCAAGAACCTCTGGATTTCTCGTGGCACTAGCGCACTTCCTAATATCAGGACAGCTGAGCATGCTCTCAATGGATCGTTGGGATGATCCCACGATCATCAAGCTCTATCAGCTAGCAAAAGAAGTAGTTGGAGACGAGCACCGCATCGAGGAAGACAAGCTTGCAGCCCTACGGACAGTTTGCAGCGCCACACATGAGCAATTCAAGAAGATTTGCGAGAACATCAACAGCAAGCCCAACAGCGTGCTCGCCTATGCCGAAGCTGGTCGGATCTACACCGACAAGCTTAAGCGGAAATATGATATAATGGCAGAAGAGTGCCAAGAATATTCTGGATCTGTGACGCCTATGGAGGAGCCACCCGAGATTACGATCAAGGTGTCGGCTGCAGTTGTCTTCAACATATAAATTAGATATATCGAATAGCTGACATATTATATCTCTATTTTTCTTTTTTATTAATATCCATCAACATTGTATCTTTTATGCAATATATTGGTTAATGTAGAATTTGCAAAAGTATAAAAAGCGAGAGTCGCAAGCGAATAAAGACAGATCTTTCACAACTTAAATACTTTACCTTTGTTTTCTCTTCATCTTGGCCTTATATCGGCCTGATCTCACCGATACTTCCCAATTTTTTGATTCAACTAACACATCTTTGACTTACCATAACACAAACTTGACGTGGGAGAATCACAAAGCAACAAATATTAAGGCTTCCAAGCACCTCGACAACGATGACCTTGATCCTGAAAGCTCATCAGCTTTGTCGATTCATTTAAGGAAAGTCTCAACCCCAGGAGGATCAATTGGGAAGCATGCGAAGCCGAAGACATTAAGAAGGGCCTTTTCAAACAATATGGCAACGGATCCAGCTTAAAGAAGCCGTATATTACAAACACAAAGCCAAGAAATAACGGATTCAACAAATTTCTTTCGTCTGTCGTATATCTGCTTGCATCCGGAATTTCTCAGGAAAAGAAAACTACAGAAGTGTTTTAGTAGAGCGCTGAAGAGAACAGAGATGGAGTGGGGAGAAGAATTCATCCTGTGGGAGACATTGCCACATAGTGTGGTTTATTCTCGCCTTGAGCAGCTGAGTATCTTCGCCTTAGATCGTTTCGAAGCTGTCCTTCAGACTTAGCGCCTTCGAAGCCATTACCGCACTCTATATTGCTATTTTAAATGATAGTAGTCTTTCGTGTTATGCATGCATAGTACTGGAGCTGCAGATCTGCGAAGGCTTCGCCTGCAGCTCGAATAGCATGGAGACAAGCATGACAGTCTCCATGCCAGCACTGTGACCGAGTACAGTTAAGGCAGACTCTACAAGAAAGTGCTGTAAAGTATTTTTAAAAATAGATGTCGTCTGCTTAAGAATCAAATGTCGCATACTGAGAAAGAATTTGTCACGATCTACCAACCTACCTACCTATATATCGTTTACGTTGTAAATAAAATGAAATGACTTACCTGAGTGCATGTTCTTGGATAGTAATGAAGCCATTCAACATCACATATTTTCTCTGTTGCGGCATTTATCCCAGCAGTTATGTGAATGAGAAACGAAACCGCGGAAATCGCTCAACAATAAGCTGTTACAGGCATCACTAATTCTGGCCGATAAAGTCTCTTTTTCCAAAAATCTATCGCTTTTAGCGACAGACCAGAACTGCTCAATCGGGTTCAGCTCAGGAGAATATGAAGGAAGATAAGGACATCGGTATCCTGGAGAGTCGAGAAGTGATGTACTTTGCTATGTCTTCAGACTTGTGTATAGGAACATTATCCATGACGAGGTAGTGTCCTTTCATTTGTGGATATTGTCCATTTCATCCAATGTGTCTTTCAAAAAGCTAATATTGTGACCAGTTACAGTATCAGTGCTTAAATACCCAGATTCCTATCCAGCCTTTCTTTTCTTGACAGGCTTTGGTATTCTCAAGCTAACATTGATTAAAGCTGAAGCAGAGATAGCACCCTGTATAGCAGTGGTCTTAGCTCTAGTGGTTGGCACAGTAACAACAGCAGGAGTACCCTTCTTAGACCAAGCCATCGTACGTTCCATATTTATATGAAATGCAGACTCGTCAAGAATAACGAGGTTGGTCAAAAAGTCCATATCAGTTTGTTCCCACTTGTGAACCCGATCATGTCGTTCCTAAGTCTTTTCCGGGCTATTTCTCTCCACAGACTGAAACTCTGCCTGTTTAAGGGAAAGGTTGCGCTCAGTTCTCATGAAGTTATATACAGTGCATCAAATGCTCAATCACTTCGGCGACAACAGCAGAGGGATTTGTGTCAATAAAGTCTATAATGGTTTTTTTATGTTCCTCCTTTAGAATGCGTCCACGACCCTTCTTTTTGCCATTGTCAAATATGCTATCAGGATGCTCTTCATATTGCTTTACCCATCTCTGCGCTGTGCGCACAGGAATTCCTAACTGTTTGGCAGCAGCCGAAGCATTAATACACTTATCTATCTTCAGTTTGAAGAATCTTGCCTTGTCTTGAGGAGTGTAAGAAGTATAAACTCGTTTTTCCGTTACTTCTCTCATACGAGAGTCCTCATCTCTAGGCCTGTCTACTTCCATCGCGTTAGTTCCTCGAGATCTCTCAGGAGGCATTTTTTGCAAATACTGAGTATGTGGACAAACCGTTTCAAGAGCAAATTGTTCCTTGTCAACGATGTAGTCCATTGGCTCAGGTCTGCCATTTTCATCGAAATATTTCCTTGTCCATCCTCGTATAAAAATTGTGTACGAACTTCCGCTCACTCGCTCGCACATTTATATCCTCTTAACCATTCCCTTTATTGTCGCAAAACCGAATAGACCGAACAGTATAAATATCCCTCAGAACAAAAGAATAAAAAGACGCAAAACAGGAAGCGTTGCGACAAGTCTGACAAAGAGTAAAAGCGGAAGGGGCCACCGCGGTTCGAACGCGGGACCAGAAGATCTGCAATCTTCCACTCTGCCACTGAGTTATAACCCCTCCTTGGTGAAATATTGTAAGTCAGAAACCCTGAATGCGCTTCAGGCCAGTAATCAAGAAGCTTACCCGGCAAAACCATTACGATAAAGGCGTGTCTGATTGGCTGGCTCGGAGGAACATTCCAGCGTTACCGGGAAGGTATTCGCTAAGTGAAGCTAGTTCACCAAACTGCTTGTAAGATTTCCATAGATTTGTACATAGATATAAATATACGTTGTTAGAACATTAAAATTGAACATCGAATTCGCCAGTAAAGATATTGTATCCTTTATTGCTGGATTGATTCTTCAAGCAAGATAGACATCCAGGGAATACGCACACGACAGAAATTGGTTTTTGAAAATATATTACGCCCTTTCCATAAATTAATGTCGCTGAAATTTGTTGTTTTGGCGTATAAATGTATGATAAAATTTCACAAAATGCGACATTACTTTTGGGAAAAAGCGTATAATTAATCGTAAATGACCAAGTTTATTATACCAACTGTGCAATTGTCTAATATAATGTCACAATCTGATTGGATAGCTGGGAATAAGAACGAGCTTTCTCATCGCAGATGCGGGTTTCTTTTTTCCGGTATGCCGGCCCTGCATTTCAGTTCTCAAAAAAAAAAGATTATTTGCGTTTGGGAGCATCAAGTTTGCATTTGCATTTGAATGAAATTTGGAAATATATATTAACAGTATAAACAACTTCCTCTTGGATGTCGAATAAGAACAACTAGATTGTAACCAGGTTGTAACCAACCAGCAGAGTTAAGCAGAGTATCTACTTTATTCTGTTCACTAGCAATTGCATCACTACCTCGCTAAATGGAAACGTCTACGCTCATAAAAAATGGCATACCTACAATGGAGTCGATTAACCAATCAAGTACAAGACGTTGGATGATATACATAATTGAGAGCTATTATATTCATTGATCGTTGCAAGCGCAATGTCTCCTCTCGTCGCTTTCTTCTCTTGAGCATTTTCCACAAGGTACCAACTAGACCGCTTTCATGACCCTTGAGCCTGTTGCCGTCCTTACCAACATTCCGTCACGAAACACGATGATGAGTACCATTTTGTCCTTGCATCTTTTCTCCCGGTTTCCACTTTTTTTTTTTTTTTTTTTTTTTTTTGGTAGGATACATACTTGAAAGCGGATCGAACAACCGACGACTCTTTGCGACGGTATTCTATCAAATAAAGGTTCAAATTGGTAGTATCATACTTGAAGAAACGATATCGATCCATGTCAAAAACTTTTCTGAACAATCGGACATGTCCATCGTATATGCCTGATTCGGTATAATTATGAAACAGTAGAGATTTACCATTTAACAAGAAACCGGATAAGCGATAAATAGACCAGTTGATGAGCCAGTGTACCTGCCGACATATAAGAAAACGCATAGTCGACAAGAAGATGAAAGTTGTAATGAGGAGGGTGACAATATCGATGACTGCTTAATCTGTATTGTTTCCCGCATGTCCGGCAAATTTACGGTAATATCTTGCTAGCTTGAGATTCCAATACGCTGATTGGGACGAGGTGGACCGAGTTACACCGGGATGCTTCCTCATTGCAGGTGAGCAATCGAGTAATGAGATAAGCCCTGTTCCTAGATGTTCTGCTGAGATTCAACTAGCTTTGAATTTGGACGCAATAGATTTTTGAAGCCCGTACATTTCTGGTCATATCTGACAATCTACTCTGTTCTATTGCCATTCTCGCGGGTTGCAGTAATCAGTTCTGGAACACATTTTGCAAAGAAAAGTTTTTACAACTAGTCTACTATCAAAAGTCCCTGGATATTTTCAACGAAGCTTCTCTGGAGTGGCGCCTGTACAATAAATCGCTCAAAATGTTACAGCGAGTTTGGGTTTATTCATTCGTGTGCTATATGCAATACTACTGCAATATGAGCTGGAGCATCTACGAGTTCGGAACCCCATGAAATCGGCGACGTCTACATCGCGTTCCGTGACAGCGATAGTATGCCTATTGGCGATGATTAATGTGATCCAAATAAAAATACAAAGTTCGACATGAGTTAAGCCCAAAGTCAACATTCATTGAGGTAGGTACGGCTTTCAAGAATGAATTAGGAAACGCGCAACAAACAAGCAGAAGGTTAAGGCTGTTCAAAGAACAGAGCAGCTCTTACACGTTAAAAACGGGTACATTATCGCATGAAGAGATCTCGAAAACAGAACTAAGAGCCCTCGTTCGCATATGTATATTTCATTCCAGTGTAAAAGCTGAATGACATAAATGAAGCAGAGGTTCTCGAATTATCGGTGCGTCGGTCAAGCCGTCCCAGGACTTGAAGAATCACGTCTGACGTGGAAGGAAAACCGAGACGACTCGAAGATCTCACTATCCAAGAAACCAACAAGCTGCGACCAATTTTGGATTGTAAGAGAAAAAAGCAATTTCTTTAATGTGCACATTTCAAGATGGAAGGGTCGCCAGCTTTGAAGGAGACCATAGAACCAGACGTCTACATCGCAAAGATGGAATTAAAGGATGCTCGTACACTTGTACCAGTACACCTAATCCTCTCGTTTGAGCACAAGGGCAAGATATGTCAGTACAGAACGTTGCCTTTCAAAATGAGCATGTCCGCGAGGATTTTCATGCGCTTTGCCCCGGAGCCTATACGCAAGAAGGGTATACGACTGGTCTACTACCTGGACGATGTTTGCCTATTGGCAAAGACCGGATTAGAACCAAGCAATTGCGAGATCTGTACATGGCTTGCACACTTCCTGTGGCTGTAGTATCCGTTATAAAGAGAGTGACAGTGTACTCAAGGCCATCTTCGTAACTCGCCCGAATACCATCGAACGAGCTCGATTACTTCCCAAGGTCTCGATATTTTATGTTTTCATCCTGACTGAAACGAAGCGGCAGATCTCCAAAGACGAATTAGTTACTCGGCAAGGTAAAGGTAGAGTCTTTGCTATTCAGTTCCTTTGATCTGCATATCAATGGTAATATATTTCTTCCGGATCACAGTATCACGTGTTTGATGACTGCGCCTGCAAAGGGAACAAGAATTTTCACCTGGCACAAATAGGAATCCGGGAGGATATTGTATTATTGATGACAGGACAACATTGTCAGGAATGTCAAAGTTTCCTATCTTGTCTTTATTGCATTTGTCGGTATTCATTTTCCCCCCAGTTTCATTTATACCCCATCATTAGCCAAAGTAGCTGTTGTGTCAAGTGCACAGACTAGTATTACAGCTTTTTTCAGCCATCAGATTGTATCTCTTTTGTAAGCTACAGCTTCATTATTTCTCGCATGCGGGTTCTGCTCGTAAATCAAATAGTTTCCAGCCGCACACCCTGAATTGCTTTATCAGCTTGACACGCTTATGTATTAGGCTGGTAATTGAAGTTGATATATACTCCAATATAGCATAGCTGTGCCTGCGGGATATCGGGAATGCTTTTCTTTGTTGGTTATGTAAGATCATACTTTAAAAAGGTATTTAATCAGATATGAGCACAGCATGCAAGCCTTGTCTTTTATATCCCTTTTTCCTCATTCTAAACTTTTTCTTTTTTTTTTACACGCCTGCTCCCACGTAATTGATGGATCTTGGTCTCACAGTTTAACATAAACAAAGCACCTCGTAAATGTTGAGGAATAGCATACCTGTAATCGATTTGAAATCGGATAAATGCCTCCGTGCATGTGAAGCTCCGATAAGATCCTCGCATTGGGCTTCCCAAAGAATGCTGCCAATCTTCCTTCGTGTCTCCTCCTCCCCCTTCTGTGCAATACCATCGCCTGCTTCTTGTTGTGGCATGTTACTGCGAATACCCACAGAGCTTCTGCAAGAAATATTGCACAACTTATCACGCTCAACGTTAACGAGACTCTGCTTGGTCAACCGACAAGCTTACCAGCTCTGCCTGCCTGTACTTTATGCTCACCTCGAACTCAGCTTCCGGTGCCACATTCGACAACTTGATTGGGGCATTCAGCATCGCCCGTTCTTACGCGAGACAATTGAGCAGCACACTAAACAGTTGACCCTTGTTTGCCGTCAAAGTGGCAGTTTCGTCACAGAACTTCAATACCTGCTTAGCAGGATACCCAAGGTCCGCATTCTGACCTTTAGCGATTTCCATGTCCTGCCAGTGGAAATCATTCGACCGTTGGCCAATGTTCTACCTCAGTTGCAGCAGCTCAACTTTAAATACTGCAACCTGGTTTCCAAAGACCAACAAACCAACGGCAGCGAAGGAAACGACTGCAGCGTCTTTAAAAGCACAAGTACCCTTTCCTTCTTTTGGACCGACTTTTCCGAATCCGCTATACGCAAATTGCTCTCAGGGTTCCCCAACCTGTGCTCCGTCGAGTTCGGTGCTAACCATAATAGAATCCACACAGCCAACGACTCTGCGCTGAAAATCCTACGCGAACACTGTCTAGACATCCGAGATTTGTCAGTGTCTTTGCAGCAGGTGGCAGAATCCACACTCTGCGAGGTGATCGCATTTTATGGACCTCAACTTCGTCGCTTATCCATTCGATGCGACGGACCACGTACACTCACAACAGTTGCTACGCATGCTATACATGTTCAGGATCTCTCGGTGCGTGCGGTCGGTGGGCCCTGGATGGGAACTCATCACAACCACCAGCAGCACCACCAGCAGCAACAACATTTGCAGCGACGACAGCAGCAGCAGCAGCAGCAGCAGCACCAGCGTCGACGACAACAGTTTCAGGAGGGAATGCAACAAGTGGACGACGAAGCAGCAGAGGATGAAATTGAGGGTAGCATGATGGGTATCTTGAAACGATGTCAGCGGCTCGTGCATTTAGAGCTAGCATGCTGGATGATCCAGGACGTGCCAGGAATCGTATGGCGGGCCATAGAAACCGTTGCAAAAAGGCAAACAGAAGCCAGCAAGAATGTTGTAGTGGATGTCGCCGGAGGATCAGGAAAATGTGATGCAGACCATCATCGTATTGTGGAGATCCAGCCTGTATCTGATACTAACGGAGGATTGTGGCTGTACTACCTTGATGACCAAGTGCCTCGAGGACACAACGGTTTGCGTAGACGACCGATTGGAAATATAAAAAAGACCCTCGCACTCGGTATTGAAGAACTGCGAGAAATCCGTAAACAATTCCTCAGTTCACCAAGTACTGCTACTAGTCCCTAATTCATCTTTTCTTTTTCGCCACGATCCTGTCATTATATTTTCCTTTTTTTTTTTTTNTTTTTTTTTTTTTTTTTTTTTTGTTAGTTGAATAACATTGTTTCATTTACCACCATCTTAAAATTGGCGCCGCAGCATGAAAATTGGACGGGCCAGCACTGCGGGAAGAATTTCGAGGATCTTCTTTTTGAAAGAAAGACTTGGATCATGGTAAGTCAAATGCTAATGGCAACAATAAACGCTGTAATCGCTACTAACTTTCTCCCCTTCATTCCAGTCGGTAAGTGAGACTACACAGCAGTCTTAAACGCTTTGTTCTTGCAATCTCAACAAACTTATGATCTCAGTACTTTCTACCGCACTTGACAAATGGTAAGTAACGTTTTAAACAAACAACGTGACAATTGTTTGAACTCGTATTGTCTCCCTTTCCTTATATCTGGACTGGAAAGCCAACCATGGAAACTCTTAGGTTGGCAGGTCGACCAAGCAATCTTGTCTGAAGAAGATCGCGTCGTAGTCATCCGGTTTGGACACGATTGGGATCCTGTAGGTTACATGTTTCGATATATAGAATATAAGAAATTCATGCTGTTTTTTCATTGTCTAGACATGTATGAAGATGGACGAGGTTTTATACAGCATTGCAGAAAAGGTCAAAAACTTTGCAGTTATTTACTTGGTAAGTACGATCTGGACATACTTTGCGTGCCTATAGGCTAATCACAACAACATCTTTCTTTAAGGTTGATATCACTGAAGTCCCCGATTTCAACAAGGTATGATTATTGAGTTCTTTTGTGTTAATGGAAGTATTTTTCATACGAATGATCCTTTATGTATAGATGTATGAATTGTATGATCCGTGCACAGTAATGTTCTTCTTCCGCAACAAGCACATCATGGTGGATCTGGGAACTGGTAACAACAACAAGATCAACTGGGCTCTGGACGACAAGCAAGAAATGATTGATCTCATTGAGGTAAAGTTCGAGTGGGAGAGAACAATGCCATTATTCAGAAGGCTCATACAAGCATGAATAATTTAGCTCGTTTATCGCGGTGCAAGAAAAGGACGTGGTTTGGTCAACTCGCTCAAGGATTACTCGACAAAGTACAAATACTAGACTTTGGCTGGATCTCTTTTTTTCAATACAAATGTACATGGACTTTTTTTTGTCTGATTTTGATCATTATTTTTCAAACATAAAAGAAGAAGAGGTAGGGTATCAAATCGGTATTATTTTTTTACAGTCGCATCCACAAATCTCGCAGTTTGTTTGTGCTCGCACTTGACTTGAGTCTTGGCTCAACCAAAGTTGATCTTCGGTACTGTTCCTGAAATATTAACGTGCAGAAAAATGAGTATACGATGGCTGGAAAAAGCAGGCTTACAATAGCAGTAATATTTACATCTTCACTGAGGATTTCGCTATCGGCAATGAACTTTAACAACTTAGCATCTGGCTGGAAACGGTAAGAAGGTTGCTGAAACTTCGTCATTGCCAATATACAATCGCCCATCAATCGAAACTTGTCCCAGTGGATTGTTCCATCAGGGCGAAAATCCTTGTTGGCTTCAGCCAAGGATAATAGATCCTGATTGTGTATGCCCCTGCAGACACGAATTAGTCCCATGCAGATGCAGTTTGCACGGTCAAACTTACAAATAGGGTATTCCGGGGGCTTCAGACACCTTGAGCGCTAGCCTGTATGAACTAAACGATCTGCATAAAAAAGGGAGGAACAGACAAAAGATGATTAACGGGAGAACAAGGAGGAGACAGAGATAGATGGGGAGGTAGAAAGAGAGAGGGGGAGAGAGAAATCGCACCGACCTGTCAGAACTCATTAAACGATCCAGGCTTTGGAACTGTTTGTAGATTTTCTTGTCAGCAATAGCCTCTCTTGCTTGTTTGAGCCTCAAGACAGGTGCACTGTTGAGGCCTGCCAGAACAGCCATGAGCGAATTATAGTTGTTGAGGTTTCTGAGCTCCTATGTAGTGGAACAAAAGATGTAAGGATCCTAGCATGATAGGAGGAGGAACGTCGCTGCTATTACTAACTTACCACTGCAATGGACACGAATTTCTCCAGCAAGGCAGCTCGTTTTTGCAGCTTGGCTTGCGTTACAATCATGGTCGCAACCCAGGCAGAAATAAAGTTGAAATGTGCAACGGATGACGCTACCGTGCTGTTGTTGTTGGATTTAACATTTGTTGACCAGATGTTGCGCACAAAATCTCGAGGCTATAAGTGACAATATGTGTGAGCTATATAGATATACCTTGATCTCTTCTTCCGCGGGAGCTGTACGTTTACCTTTATCCTTTTGAATAGCTCCATTTCAATCCAGGTTAGCTGCTCTGCAAAGGTAGCACTCGAGATCTCCATCATGGTTTTGAACACAAAGTTATTGTAATCCTTTTCGGCCTTGGCGCTAACCAAACTGACTGTCGATGTCGATGTGGAAACGAGCGTCGCTACGGAAGCCCAGCTTGGCGATACAGACATTTCGGGTTTTTCCTTATCTTTTTCTCCCTCTTTTTCTGTGGTGTCTCCACCCTGGTTGTAATCGATGTAGACACAGCCACCCCCAAACTCTGTTCTTCGCAGCATTTTCCCTTGGTCACCATCGTCTGCTGTCAGAGGCGTTCGTCGCTGCGCGTTGCTTTCCGTGCGAGACCGCTGTCGCGTCGATGGCCGGTACGGGAAGCCGCTGAATGATCCGGTGCTCACTGTACGCACCAATGGCCGTTTTGGTGTGGGTGGGGCAGAGTTCCGAGCAGCCATCGGTGCTGATTGCGGCAATGGCTTTTGCTGTTGCTGTTGCTGTTGCAGCAAGCTATTCACTACGCTGAAACTTGCAGACGCATATCCACTATCCTTTTTGTTTCTGCTTGGTATACCGATCGCGAATGGTACCGTTGATGGCTTTTTTTCATTGTGCTTATTTTCTTGGTCGTCGTCGTCATCATCGGAATCAGTCATTCCCCAATCCATATCCGGATCATCCAACGGTGGTTCCCGTATGATCAATGGCGCAAGTACGTCGCACATGGGGCGCAGGCTTTCGCATGCAGAGAGTCGGTCTAGGAATGTAACAACGATTTTCCGAGTTTTTGAGCTTGTAAAGTCATTCCAATAAAATGATAACCAGGTTACGAATACGCTAAATATCCTGTTATCAAGCAGTTGAGCAACGTTCGAGTCAATCATTCCATTCGGCGTCTTACCGTTCTTGGACAGCGGTAGGTTTCGATGCGCCATCTTCCACGCCAGCTTCTTCGTCTTCAAATCTATAAATACAGCGAATCACAATTTCATTCAGCAATTATTTTACCCTTTATGTAAATAAATAGATAGAGAGATACTAACCTTTCAATCAAATTCTGTGCAAGCTCGCTTGGCTTCATAAACTTGCGGAAAAATGTGACAAAAACTGTCAGCATATGTTCGTCTTTTTTTTTTCGTACGACAATGAGAAGGGGGCGGGGCGTCAGTGTGTATATACAAAACGGGGAAAGCGATAAACATAAAAGGACTTACCGGCACGGGTGTTTTCAGATGACAGTAACCTGTCGATTATATCATCTGTCGTCAAACCACCGACAGATTCGCTATTAGCAAGGAAGATGTTAGCTTGGAACAAAAGCAATGACTGCTGTACGCACGAACAACTCACCAACTGTCTTTAGACCCACGCCGTGCATTCAGATAGTATGATGGCGGCGGTGGCGGGGGCGGAGGTGGTGATTCCGAGAAATTCGCTTTGATCTCCATGTTCGGTGAGTCCGATGTCGTAGTCGGCGCGTATACGAAACCAGTTACTGGAAACCGATACTCGTTACTTTCAGTTATTGCTGTTATTTGAGATGAAGAAGATCTCGCAATAGTCGCTGCTGCTGTTGTTTCTTGCCGTTTCGATGCTCTCATTGTTGTTGTCTCCTGAAAGATACATCGACGAACAAGGAGACTGTAAATTTCCTTCATGGTGCTCGAAAATGCAGATATGTCGTTGCCAATGATGTGAAAGAATTCTACGCTGAAAAAGTCTGCCAGCCTTTTGACCACCGAGGGATCGATTGTTGTTTGACTGGATGGTTTACTAGTCAAGCCTACAAGGAAAGATGGAATATCTCGGGAAACAAACGTATCTAAATAGAAAGTAGTATAAAAATTTCAGGGTCATCATCGTGTTAGTCCCTTCCTTTTCCATTGACATTTTCGGAGTGGAAATGGCCATACTGAGTAAATCCGGTAGACAGTTCATGGAATCTTGATTCGCTACGTCGTAGCATATCAAAGCACCGTGGATCACGTCGGGAACACTCTATACAGTAAAGGCGATGTGTTGTGTAAACGTCAAACCTTTAAATAGAACATTGTTTACACTCAGTCGCGATACACCTACGTTTAGAAATCCGCTCAGGTACTCCTCGTCGTCGTCGTCATTGTCGCTGATGCTGCTGTCGTGTTCTTTGGAAATGGATATCGGCACCATCTGGATACGGTAGGTCACTCCATCTACGTTGCATAACGCTGGGCCTATATACATGGCTGCCTGTAAGCGAGCGAGCGAACGAGCGAGCGATAACGTTCTAGTCAACACTTGCATAAATCGTCATCCAGTTTCCTGGCCTGACTCAGTAGTTGAGATTTGCCTATATTCGGTGCGCCTGCCAAAACAATGACAAGTTCATTCTGGTTCTCGCCCTGTAATTATTGTACATGGTGTAAGTAAGGTGTGGTCTTGCCGCGAACTGTATATCGCAATCCAAATGGTATCAAGAAGAGTAGAAGCATATTTACATTGGTGATAATCGGCGTCGAATCCGGAGTACGCGGTAAGGGCTTTACAACGGGATCAAATGCAGTTGATGACAAGGATGATGAGTTTGTCGTAGTCCGTGAGAGGTTACTGTTGTGCTTTGTGTCTTCGTGGAATACAAGGCGTTTTGTTGTTACTTGATTGCGGTCGAGTGGTGAGGTAAATGCAGCGAGTTTCCGGGTGAGCCACATGGCTGAAAAAGGAAATTGCAACGATGCCGTGGAAGGGGGAGGATGGAAGAAAAGAAGAAAGAATGAGAAAAAAGGAAAGGGGAAAATGCTGTTATGTATATACAAAAAGTTATAATGCAGAATCAAAAACAACAAGAAAACAGAAAACAGAAGAGATAAACAAGCTACCAATGGTGGAGCGTTAGGAGGAAGACGGCGAGCAGAAGAAAGAAGAAAAGAAAAAGACAAGGATCCATCATCATCTGTTTATTTTATATTATCCTTTTTCAAAAGGGGTTACCGAAATTCTGTTGTGCGCGATGGAGCTATACAATGCATAAATACACACATGCTAACATCCAACTTTGTTGACGTTAGCTCATCTTCCTCCTTTACCTTGTCGCATCTCCTATTCTAATCCCTCATCATCCACTTGCTGGTCTATTATTTCATAAACAATAGACTTGCTTGTTGATGTTAGGAGGAAACGTAAGTAAACCTTAGGATTAGCACACAATCATCCGGTAGATGGTCTGCATTTCTGTTTGCCGAATTCTCGGTTTGTACACGTTTGTCGGACAAGATCAAATGGCAAATGTGTGGTGGAAACGGAACGAGGACCCGGATGTGTGCGCAGTCAGTATGCATACGTGAGAGTGTGTGCGTGTTTTTCTTTGGATCCATTCGTTGCTGGTACCACACGATCGCAGTAAGCAACCCATGCGGTTGTCGAGTGAAAATGATCGACATATCGTGCTATCGGATACACCGGCGCTCTCATCCCCATGACTCCAGAGGCCCAGCCCTTTGATCCTGCATGTTTTATGTCTTATCTCTTCATGTTAATGCATACAAAGAGGGATGCGGAGGCGGCGGGGTAACATAAAGAGGAGATCCATTTTTTACGTTTAGGAAAAATCGCCCTGTACGATCAGTCGCGCAAGTTGAAAAACGACAAGAATATCGGGCAAAGCATGTTCCTGAATCTGCAAATGCAAATCAGCTTTTTCTTTTTTAAACATAGGAATAAAGGGAAACTATAGAGATGTGGATGATACTAAGCCGGGGGGAAGCGTGTCGTGTGTATAGTATTATATTCTAACAGATGCTAACAACTTTTACAGGAAACAGCCCAACTCGGTGGACGCCAAGTTGAGGTCAGGCGACTGAGCATTCAATGCTCTCAAAAGTTCGACAAGTTGCGATCTTGTTTCGTCATTCAACTGATCTTCGTTCGACAGAACGCTGGTGAAAATTGGCAAGAGTTGGGGAACATGACCGAGTACCTAAATTCATATATACTTTTTGTTAGCCTTGTTCGTCATCGTTTTTCTCGATATACGTACAAATGCATTGTTGGCACGGAAGAGTTGGAATATGCAGTTGAAGACAGCTTCGTTTTCTGCAAAGTCAGCCTTCAAAGGAAGGGCGTTCAAAAAGACGGGAAGCACTTGGTCCAGAGGCACAGCTTCAGGTCGCGCAAGGATCAGACGAGCGACGGCGCCGGTCGCATTGTCGACAGTGTTGGGAATGCTTTGGTTCTGGAAGAGTGGGTGAAGAGCTGTCAGGATGGTAGGGTATTGACTTCAAAAATTACATGTTAGTTTGCTGTGCTTGGCCCCTCAGTTACAATTGTGAATACTTACGCGCTAAGATCAGCTTGAGTGTTTTGAACAAGGACACCAAGTGCGAAAGCAGCGTTGCTTCGCACAGTTTCGTCTTCGTCTCCAGTTGCCTTCAAGAACAGCTGCAACAATTGCTCGGTGTGGGGTGTAACTGCAGACTTGATGCCAGTGATGCACTCACCAAGGCAGCCAGTTGCCATGGATCGCTCGTTGGCCGACTTTGTGGATTTCTACAAAAAAATCGATGCAAAGTTAGCCTAAAAAACCATTGATAACAGTAAAGCAGTATTTTTGAATACTTGCATAGTATTTGGAGATAAGAGGCATGAACACGTTGAAGTAGTTCACATAGCCTTCGCCAACGGTTTCGCAGAGAGCAGCTACTAAATCTGCTGCTGCAGCGATAAGCAGAGATTCAGATTCGGCTTCTTCATCTTCATCCAAAACTTCTTCGACATCAAAGACTTCTTGGCAGACAGAACGCTTTTCAAAAATTTCAAGAATGCGGTTGGAAACCTCATCCACATCTAAGTGAGATAATCAGTATACAGTTTTAGAGAAAGGCTACGCAGTATAGGCAACACTTACGGTCAGCGACGATGCAGGGACCCATGAGCTTCAAAGCCTGGATAAGTTCCTGGCAAATTTGCACAGCAACCATCTTATCATCTTCATCGCCCCACATGGTCAAGACAGCAGGCATGACCACGACGATCATCTTTTGTACGTTTTCGTGAACAGCGTACTTCAAAGGCAATCCAGGGACCCAGTCACCAGGATGAGACAAGGAGTAGAAAGTCTTCAAGTAAGCAAAAAGACTGCCAAGAGCGGCCTTGCGAACACCGTCGAACAAATGGCCAGTGGCCTCAACGAGAGCTTGAACAGACTCTTCGACGTAAGGCAAAAAGTGAGAGCGGGTATTTTCGAACAGCTCGCCGAGAGCATCGGCAGCGAACTCTTTTTCATCGGCGATAGCAGAGCTAATGTTGAGAGCAGAGAGGTCATCGTCATCCTCGTCGTCGTCTTCAGCTGCCAAGTCGATTTCGGTTTCCAAGTTTGGTTCATTTCTCTCTTCGGCCTTGCAAGAAGCCAAGATGAAGGGCATGATCGTAGGCAAAAACGACGCAAACTCTTCGCCAAAGACGCCAGCGATAACAGAGAAGAATGCATAAGAGCATTCGCGCAGACGAGGCGAGTCGAGCTCCAATTGCTCGACAGCAAGGGCCATGAATTCTTGAGTGCAAGGACGGAACATTTCTGCGCCAACAGCTTCAGCAATTGCGGCAGCGGTGTCAGTGGCAACACCGCGCAAGATGGCGCCATCGCCACCGTTCTTGTCAGACATCAATGCGCGGATACGCGGCAAAACTTCACCAAAGTAAGGCTGGAATCCTTCGCCAGCTGCGTGGGCAGCGCTGCCAATGGCACCAATAGCGGTAGCCTTGGTTTCGGTGTGGTTGGCATTGTCCAAAAGCCAGACGAGTTTCTCCATAAGCATGGGCAAGTACTGAAGGACATCGTTCTCCAAACCGTCGAGGATAGCATCCAGGGCATTGCAAGCATGCTTAGTAACCTCAGGGTTGGGATCATTGAGCAAGTTGAAAACGAGAGGCATGATGACTTGATGGTGCTTAGAGATGTCGCTAGGAAGTTCCTCGGCAAGGCAGCTGAGAGCCATGCAAGCAGCGCGGCGAACAATGATCTCGGGATCTTGCAAACCGCTGCAGACAACAGGCAAAAGTTCTTCCAGTTTGGGAGTAATGTATTCGGCGCAGCCTTCGATAATGACAGCAACACCCATCATTGCAGCCTTGCGATGACCAGGGGAGGGGTTCTGCATATAGTTCAAGACGAGAGGCATGACAATAGGAACGATTTGCTGAGGAGGCATGTTGGAAGCGAGAGCATTGAGCACTTTGAAGGCCATCTATACAGCAATGTTGTGATATAATGGTTCAGACAATTTCGTATTATAAGAGTCATAATCTTGCAACTCACTCTAGAGGGGGATTCATCATCGATATCCTCAGGATCTTCCTCGGTACCGATCGGCATCAAAGCCTCGACGATAGGTGCAACAAGCTTGAAGCTCTTCAATCGGTTCTGCTTACTGATATGCCAGGTTATACAGCATATCTTTTTTGGTGCTTCGTTACTCATCACTTACTAGATGGAGCACCACATGAGGGAAGACAAGGCCATGACACGGAAAGATTCATCCAGTTCACGGCTGGCACCAACAGTGAGCAAGAATTGGACCAAGTTCGTCAAGTGGTCACTGAGGAATGGAGTGTCCTATCATGAAAACATTGTTAACGAATACTGTATATCCATCTTTGCCTTGATAACTTACGATCATAAAGAGACCATCAAACACTTCGAAAATTTCGCCAGCATTCTTTTCATCATTGTCCTTCAGGCAGATTTCAAGAACGTTGACCATGGGTGGGATAAGTTCTTTAAATGCAGCCTATGTGCAAAACACATTGAATATATCAAGTTGTGCCGAGTTAACGCTGTTGCATACTCACTGTGTTTCGCTTATCCTCAGGGTCAATGTATTCCGCCATCTTTCCAAGGACACTACCCGGATGATTAGCTCCCTTCCGTCCGTATTTTTCCTCATCATGGGGTTACTTACAGCACAGTCGTTACGCGGACAGTCTTGCTTTCCTGGTCGACGATGGTCTTGCGGAAAAGTTCAAACATGGCAGCAATGTGATCCAAGAAGAAATCTGCAATGACCTCAAACAGTGCATAGATACAGTAGATGCCGACCTCGCGGTGGTTCACGTTCTGGCTGTTGCTAGCCTCATTCAAAAAGTTTAAGAGCTCGGGCCACTTGTTTTCGGGAACGTCAATGCGGGCAATGGCGGATATAACGCGGGCAATCGCGTGACGAACAAGAGCACTTTTAAGAGAAACATATCAACAATTTGGTCCTTTCCATGCTCCTATCTATATATACTTACTGTTCCTCGCCCAAAACTACTTGCAACAACTGTGCACGAATTGCAGAGCGGGTAGCTCCGTCCACCTCGAACCAGAGCTTGGAGATACGCTTGCGAAGCTCGACAGCCGCGAGTTGGCGAACTTGAAAGTGAGGCGAGGTGCTGATAACCTGGACCATGGCTGGAATGCACGCGGCCGACGAGTAGACCTGGGCATTCAAGGCCGAAGTAGCCTGTACACTCGGTCAACATTCAAGGTTCACAAAGTACAAGCGATCTATAAGAAACGGTACCTGTCGAACGGTCTCCGAGTCTTGGGCACCTGCCAACTTTGAAAGCAGATCCTCTACAAGTTTCTTTGGTTCGCATGAGCATCGATACTGATCGAAGCATTAGCTACATAAGCTTACAGCGTCCATTTCGCCCCAGAAATAAGTGAAGAGGGAGAGGAGAGGTTGCGAAAAGCGAAGAGAAAAAAAAATTTTCGGCTTCACTGCAGTGTTCATTACTACCTAGCGCAAAAAAGGAAATAGGCTTGTTCCCTTTGTCTGACCGCCTGGCTGATGACGAGCATACTGGCAGAGACAAAGTAGTTTCATAAAAGCAATTGCTTCAAGCAGATAACACAATGCACGAAAATGAGGAGTTGAATTTCGATCATTGTGAATTAAGGCGTTCTGTTTCTCCTTTTGCATCAAATGGTTTATAGTCCCGAAATCATTGATAAGCAGAACTTGTATACTATGTTCGATTTAACATCTATTGGAAAGTAAAGCTATGAATATAAAATGCAACTAATATGTAGAACTGTTTGCAGAAGAGTATGTACATGATGTAAAGAGATCAGAAACAAGATACTAACAGGAGGTAAAAGAATAGAATAGATGGGATGCTAAACTCTAGGCTGGTGAAGAGATGATGAAATCTTTGAGTGGTTCTAGTCGAAACTTGATTTCCTTTAGCCTAGCATCGGCAGGATCCCAGCGGAGGAAGAGGTCGCGCAAGTGTTGGCAGGGTCGTCGAATAATCCTCGGAGTATCCATGGCAAATAGAATGGATTCGGTCGCAATTTAGCCTGGAAGGGCTCAATGTGGGCATCGTGATGCAAAATTTCCCCAAGTTCGTTTGCAGAGTGTTGTGAACCATGCCAAAACGATCGCGCACGCCGCCCGAAAGGTGGAGTATCAAACAGGTATCGCACTGCTGTCGCGTAAACCTCTGCTTCCTCGTAAATGGTAGAATGGCCGCCTTCCAAGGCATATAAACTGCCAGCGAGTACCTCGCTTATGTTCGTGAATAGTCCATGATCGGACAGTCCTGCATTCCGTAACCGTAAAACAAAAACAACGAGGCTAATCAAAAAATTGTTTTCCGAGTATAGATGCTTGTCGATATACACCGCTCTGAGAATGTTGGGATGTGAAACAGCAGATAGAATGGCTGAATATAATGGTACGACTTGATCCTGCAGAGACCCCACCAGTACAGTCTTTACACCCTCATGGAGGATATAACTGAACGACTGCTGGAATTTTCTAGATATGCTGGTTGTCGAATCCATAAATTCAAATAGTTCTCGAGCAGCATCCGCTTCGACGTACTATGTAAATATCAGTCAATTATCAAATAATTGGCCGTTAAAAATTACCTTGACGATAAGGCTGCCTTTCAAGACGGGAAATGGACCGTGGCCGATACCAGCCATTGCAAGCATGCATACTGGTTGACGATTCAGGTGGATATGCCCACACTGAAGGAGGCGGTCCAGAAGCATCACAGAGACTATTGTGCCTTGCGAATGGGTGGCCCACAAGATCACATCAGCAGATGATATAGCCTCTAACCATTCCAAGTTCGAGAGGAGTTGCTGGTATAATTTCTCTATTCGTTCTTCGACTTTCCCTTCGCCTTCGAGCGGTATACTGGCAACCGCATCGTCGGGCAAAACTAACTGATGCTCTAGCGCAAAGTAATGCCGTAAAGCTGAAGCCATTTGCTTGCAGAATTTTTTGGATGTACCAGTCGGCTCGCCGATCATACTTCGTACCAGCTAAATTTTGTTGCCAAGTTAGAATTCCAGTAACATGCAACCTGAATGTGCGGAAAGATCCACCTTTGAAGGAAACCATCCATGAACTCCAATGATGACGATCTTTTTTTCGACTCTACGTTCCTTCATATCCGGTATAAAGTTTGAAAACTTGATGAACATTTGTCTCTTTAGTTCCTGCGGGTACTCCTCGGCTTGGCGGAATGCATTTGTAAATATATGTCTGGCGGTTTCCAGAAACGATTGAGGAGTTGATTGCGTTTTGTTGTGTTGGTTGGGAAATTCTAATTGTCGCATTGTTTGAAAGACTGTGTGAAACGTTGGAAGCACGGGGTTGCCGCCGGAAGACGCCGGAGATGATGATCGCTCTTCAATTTCTAAATGGGCCACAGCTGAGGCCTGGGTGTCGATGTGGGTCATCATTTCAGACTGGGTATACACCAATGACGTCCCGACGTTGCGAGGGAATAGATCTTCTGACTTGGTCACCATGTCACCACTGCAGCTGGACGTTTCTACTTGCTTTAATAGTTTTGAGACGGCCGCAGAACGCCCTATTACACTTGATACGGAGTCATTCTTGTGCAATGTAAAGTTCTCAGTGGTATGCAGCCTTCGGTCCGAGACCAAATCAATATCATCGTCAGACAGATCAGACGTTAGGATGCTGCCGCTCGCCGACACACTTGTTGATAATGCTTCTGCCATTGCTTTTGATGGATAAACCCATCGGTGATGAGTCACCGTACTGCGACCGCTCTTCATAGATAATGCCTTTGATGGTTGCTGTTTGTTACTCGTCAGCCATGTTAGAGACTCTCGACTGCTGCTTTTGGACAATGCTGCCTCTGTATGAAGTAGGGATCGCTGCTGCGGTAAATAGTTCTGCTTGGCAAGCTCCAGCGAAAGTGCGAGCGTGGCACTCAGCTTTTCGTCTGGAACTTCGTGCTTGTAGTCACTTTGACGAAGACGCGAATGGGCATCTTCGGCGGCCACATTGACTGATGTCGTTTTTGCGATCGGATCGGCTTTTGTGGGGAACATTAACTTTTCAGAGTGGTGGCAACGAGGTTGTCCAGGAGCAACATGCTTTTGAGGTCGGCGCCGCTGGTGCTGCTGCTCTTCTCTAGTCCAGAAGTTGACCAAGCTAAACCAGGTCAGCATCTAAAGATTGGGGAGGAAGGAGGGGAACGTGGACAAAAGAAGGTACGTAAATGAAAGAACTCTGATTCATATGACCACGCATGAATGAAGCTCGTGCTGAGTTGCCCCCAATGAGCGATTGATTTTCTTCCACATTTCACCGCATTTCGATCGGCATCCAAGCGCTGCTATATCGCCACTTTAGCAGATCCGAGGTACCAATTACTATTTCCACCTATTACGAACTTACAACACTGATTTATATTTTCCGTTGAATGCTGGAAACTACCATAATGCATCACTCGCAGCTCTTGCTGACAAACACACCGTGAGTACGAAATACGGCAAACATGATCTCTACTAATCCATATTTCAAATATACTTCTTATATAAATTCACAACATCCTCCTTGTACCTTTTGGTTACTATCTGTACGTTTCATCTACTATTATGGCCCCAAATGTTTATTACTTCTTGTTGAGTTTTCAATGTCCTCTTCTGCTGATGACTAACTTGTATGCGAACTAAACTGTTCCATTGGGGCATCAACTACCAAACAGTATTTCAATCTTCATTGGATATTATTATAGCAGAATTCTCGTAATAGCGGGATCTTTCTTCATTATGCGTGCTATTACAACTAAGGTACTCTTTTCTTTTCAGTTACGCACGTCCTTATTACGGTCACTGGCAATAACTCAAAGATCAAAATGATTCATCAAGACAACAGGCAAAACAATACCTTTTTATCGTAGACTCAAAAGATATCCTCCTGGATTATATATGCAATAAAATAAATTGAATAATGAGCAGCATTTGCAGCTTGTAGCCTAGCATAATGCAAAAAGTAACCGAACGTCCATAGCCAGGAACCGCCCGCTGTGATCACGTGACTAACTACTGAAGTAAAAAAATGTGTTGATTTCGACAGGTTCTTTCACAGAACAACAGCCCGACGGGGGGCTCGAACCCCCAACCTTGAGATTAAGAGTCTCACGCTCTGCCAATTGAGCTAGCCGGGCCTCCTGGTTACTTTTCGAAATTGAATGTACATCTTTAAACGTATGATCACGTGACTTTTTCGTAAGCTAACACATCAATTTTGATAGCTGCAAAGATAACCGAGAATTATTCCATACTACGGACAAAGTTTCGTATCGAGTGGTACTCATTGACCTTAGACTACATCAGTTTTTAATTTGTGTGCTTTGTGAGCATCAGTGGCTGTAACGTCCTGTGTTGCAAAGATGTACATGTTCCTTTTCAGTCATTCTGATTTCAGAATGCTGCACGTTTAGAATTTGACAAAGTCAATAACAACATTGCTGGAAGCAGTAGCTAACTATATTATTGTACTTGAACCTCCGAGTTACAGGCGACAGACGACGTTTTGGAACGTTGTCAGCATTTTCGTGCTCAACACGAAGATGGAAATGCCGAACGAATTGAACAGCGGAAATGCGCCAGAAAACCGAGTAACACGCAAGAAAACGTGTTTTTGACGCTACATTTTATTATGAA